>NC_092815.1:70875531-71175531 GCF_023375885.2 Dermacentor andersoni | reverse complement strand
TGGTGTTAGCCAGGCAGTCATTGCGGGTAATTGGTTGCCAGTCATTGCCGCCAACTGGCAATCCAGTGCTAGCAGCATGCTGTGCTCACCTTGCGAAAGGGTGTGCGTGGCGAATGCTCGTAAACACGGACACTCCTTGTGCAGCTGAGGCAGATGAAGCTTACAATTTAATCCTACACATTCAAGTCTCTGTCGCAGTTCTTGTGGTTCACAACAGAGCACGTTTTCCCTCTGCTCTTACACATTTTAAATATAAAGTACTAAGGGATTTCTGGCCTCTCGGCAGAACGTTGCTTGCTCTCGATTCAAAAGGCATTCAATGGCGCCAAGCCTGTGGTGGCCCCTGGCGCATGGTGCGCATACTGTTCACTATAAATGCAGCATTTTGCCCTACAATATGGAGTGCTCGCCAAAGTCAGCATGCAGACTGCTCAAAGATGACACCACTGCCTACGCAATATGGCCGTTAATCTACGCAAGCACGAGCAAATAATCTGTAATGTATGGCGAGACATGTATAATTAGAGAACAAACTCAACTAGCAGCGACAGTCATTCAACCAATGGTCCAACAACGAGCGACTTACTCATCGCTATCACTGTGATTTGAGTGTTGGAAGTACTTTTCAGCACAAGTTCGCCCAATATAGAGCTACATTCTTAACTCGCACTTTTGGCAGAATTTCTCGCTCTTCATCATCACTACCCCCCCCCCCCCCCCCCCCCCCCCAATGCGACAATATCTGCTCATAAAAAATCATGGAATCCCTTTTTTTTTTGGACAAGTAATTTTATTAATGTACCATATAGCAAATACATCTCTCATCCGTAAAAATTTCCGCTCTCTTCTGCAGAGGTGCCCCACATTGGGAGCAGTCACATTAGATGTGTGCCCTTGACTGCTTCTAACTGGACTATGTAAAACTTGAAATGAAATGCCTGTGAACTCGACAGGCATTGGTAAAACACACTTTGTACAATACATACATAACATGCAGTCACATGCAGCTAGCTGAGCCTAATGAGGTGAGCTTATTCGTCAGAGCTTTCCTGTAGAAACCAGTTGAGAAGTTTTAAAATGTACGTATATACAGGCAAACATTGTAGCATTGTGGGAAGTCAAACACTGTTATGATGATCATGAGGCAGTGTTAAACACGAGTCAGACTACAATGAGTAGTTCACACCTGAAAGGAAAGAGTGACATTGCAGGCACCAAACATAAAAACCTTGCGCTTTTAACATGGTTCCTATGCTAAGATAATTCATTTTGGTCCCTTCTACAAATTTTATTGTACTTTACTTGGAATGGTGCAACACAGAAAAAAAGTCTCAAAGCAGCTACTTTGCTTGCAGGAACCGTTACTCGTAAATCTCTGGCAACAATTACTGCATCACACGCAACAAAACAGAAGATTTAAAGTCATGTATCTGTAAAAAAAATATAAGGCACCACTTTGCCACCATCTTGAAAAATTTTTAAACATGTCATGACTGTGTTCACTGAAATTCAAAGGTGTGAAAAATGAGTCATCCTCTGCATTCAACCATTCTTAGAATGCACTCTTTACAAACGTTCACAACCAGTGGAGTGATTCAAGCATGCCCTTCAGCTGCTTGAGTAGAAATCACCAGGTATGCCCCATAAAAGGAGAGAGGAAATCAAAACCAAACCCTGCTACAGGTTTCAATAGCGGACATCATTCACAATTTGACAGCAAATAGCCCAATCTTTGCGCACACATGCATCTTGTGTACTGATGTTTAAAGTCCTTGTAAATGCAGGCTTTCCTCAAGCCTTGCTAAAAATATGTTCATAAAAGCTTGAAAACGTGTAAAAAACCACCGTCATGTCGATAGGAAATCAATAAGTCAACCAATTGTTGTTGCACGAGTTAGTGAAGTGATAGCAATGTCTTATGGCACTCGGATGAGTTGTAATACTGAAAGCTTATGCATTACATGCACCCGCTGATGTCGTTAGGCACGGAAGACATCAATGTGCTAATCAAGCCACACGGAACGGGAAAGACAGCTGAATAATTTCAGGATGGGAGTAGACACAACAAACAGCACTCCTTAGTACCACAATGTGGCAAGTTGATGCACAAAAATAAAGGACAAAGAAAAGACTACAGTGGCAATGTTTTGGGCACAGCTCACACAAAAAGGTATGCACTTAAAAAAAAAGAAGAAGAGACGAGAGAGTTATGTATACTATGTACATCAAACTGCACGAATCTTTAGTGACCTTTCTAAAAGGAAGCACAGTCCTCAATGAAGACAACTCCATTTTCACAGTCTTGTGTGTGTTCCACGAAAATAAATAGCACATGGGAGATATCAAGTTCCTGGAAGTGATAACTGGTCCCACGGTGACGCGTCTTCGTTTGCCTTTCCAGAGTCCTGTTATAACCCACAGTCAACAATGGTCACAGTCTGCGTTCACTGTAGAAGCCTTGGCGAGGTGACTTGAAGTGACCAGAAGCAGACGGCAATTGAAGGTGCTAGCGTCGAAACAAATGCAAGACTTTCACTCAGATGCAGAGTTCTTTGTTGCACACTGCTGGCTGCTTTCAAACGAAAAGCGTTTTGTCAGGAGACACGACTGAGATCACTCGATGCTTTGCATGAAGATTTTTGTGTGTTCTGCCGACAGCTGCGGTCCTAGAAAGACTTTTCCAAGATAAATGGAAAGCTTTCTCTGCCACTTTGTGCCAACTGCCGTAGTGCTTTGGTAAGTGGACTTTGAAGAAGAAGAAGAAACATTATTAAAGAATAGTCCGGCAGTTCTTGCTGTGGTGGCCTCAGGTGACGGCTCGAAGACCTTGGACTCGAGCGGCATCTGGGGCTTTGAGTCAATTTTTTTCTTGCTTCCATTTCTTTGTGAGCTTTCCATCAAAGATAATGACTGGCCAAGATCCAACTTTCTTTTTTCATGACGATATCTAGCTCAACAGTTAAATGATGATTCAAACCAGATTGCAATGCCTATACACAAGAGACATGATGAAATTCAGTATCTGGATCCACGTTCTACAGAAACAATTTCTACTATTCTCAGAATTTTGCTTGCAACCTTTATCATTTAGGTGGAGTGAAATGAATAATGAAGAAGCCACATTTGAACGAACAAAGTTCTCAGCTGCCCCCTGCACACACACTTTGGTTGTTGTCTACATGCCATACCAGCAGAGACAGCCCTGACTTGACCAAGTCTGCCTTCTCACCACGAAGGAGATGCAGTAGCTTTTCCACAGCCTGCCTGGCTACAATTGGATGACTGCAGCGACAAGTTTCTGTCCCACGCACAGCTTGGAGCACTGACTGTCACTAGACCGTTGTTTCACTCCGGCTACGATGGTTGAGTGGCTGCAGTTCCCGCTTGAGTCGGTCGTAGTCATTGTAATACTCGTGGTCGTCGGTGTCCTCATCGGAGCTGTGCGGTTTGCGGGTCACCACTCCGGGCTGCTGAGGGGGCACCACCGTGTTCGGAGAACCCAGGGGGCAGGTGTTCACATACTGGGGACCCGGGTCACGAGGTATCTGCATTGCCACCGGATGTGCAGGCCCGTTGCGATTCATGAGGTGGTACTCAATGTTGTCAACACCCTGCAGCGGCCCCTGCCCATTCGGAGGAACAAAGTCTGGCATAAAGCCTCTGTAGCCCTGAAGACGGGGGTCAAGGCCATCAACACCTGCAAAATGCAACACGAGAAGTAGTGATCAGTGATGTTTTTGGGTTCAGATCTTCAGAAACTCCCAACAGCAATACTGGTACTCGGAGCAAAGCCCAAAGCTGGCCATGTAAAAATTGAAGAAGCAGAATGCTTATGCCACTGACACTAATGCATCTTCAAAACTCCTACTAGACAATGGTCAAGAAGCCTGGCCAATTTGTAACAGTTCCTAAAAAATTACTGTCTCTATAAAAATTGGTACGTTGTTGCTTTATACGAAAAGGCAGGGGCATTCTCTTAACTATATGAAAAAGTCTCCAATGTGTGCTCTTGTGACAAATAAATAATGGCAGTACCAAGTGTTTTCTTGCATTCTCCGTAGGACAGAGCATTTGCAACAAGGCACACAAACATTGTCCTCATGAAATACAATATAACAGCAAAATCAATGCTGGAAAGCGCTAAGTAGAATTTCAAAAATGCAGATGTATTTTCCCATCGCAATGAGAAACTTTTTGCATCTTCCTGCATTGTGCGATGTCCATGAATGACCTTTATTTAATAGGCTGTACTCCTATGTAACTGTCACCATACACAGACGAAGCTATAATGCATAATGTGCTTTACAAGTACTTCTTCTGGGGGTCTAGATCCAGATTCTAGAAGGCTAGGTCCGTATATGCTACTAACTGCTACACAATCATATGATGTCAGCAGACAATAACAAAAGAAAAGTACAGGGTAAATTACTTGTTTTATTTCAAATGCAGATGTGACAAATAAAGAGAAAAATGAAAGTGGATGAAAAAACAACTGGCCACAGCTGAGACATAAACCCATGTCGTCGCATTACGTATGCAATGCTCTTCCTACTGAGCTACTGTAGCGGCATTTTCCAATACACTTTCTTGAGCATTATATGTGTGCAAAATCTAGGCCTGGAAGTGTTAGCCAGTGCTGGAACTCATGACCATGAATTTTTCATGAACTTTCATTTCTGTTTATTTATAATTTCTACATATGAAATAAAACAAATAATTTATCCTATACTTTTCTAGGTGTGGTTGAATGTTGGCTTCATATGATTAATTGTGACTAACAAAAATTGGGCCCCTTCCCTTGATTCTCCTTCTTGTTAATTGCTACAGTCGTATGTGTGAATATTTGTGCCTACAGAAAGTTAACATGCAATGAGTTGTGCATTTTAAGCTGACAGTCGCTAGACAAGCAGCAAAGAAGTGACATAGATGTAAAATACATGATAATGGAAACTTTGTATTGCTAAAGAAACTCCTGTTATATGCAATGACACTACAAGACACAACTACGATAAATAATGACAAATTCCATCAAAAAATAAACTTGGAAATCCTTCTATCGAAATCTGTGAAATGACTGCAGAACACTGCAAAATGATGTTGTCAGAGCTGCAGCTTAAGATGCCAGGGAGATTGAGGAAAAGATGTCTAGCTTCCAAATGCAATTGTTTTCAATAACACACAACTTTCAGCTGAGCCAAATAGAGAATTCAAAGCAAGCAATCTCCAATATAGCCTGATGAATATAGCGGCAAATTCCACTATAGTTGGTTCAGAGCAGGTTTGTCTTTTCCACAGACTCACGAATGAACTCTGAGCAGAGAATTTCTCTTTCTCGCTCTTCTGCTGTTAAAGGCCAACTGCAACAAAATTTCATTTGTGCTGAATTGCCTATACATGCTTAGCATATATGCTAACAATGCAATCATGGCAAAGCCGCAGGGCTGGTAATTGTCTAATATTCTTATTAGCAGCCTTTAAATAGTGCCTAAGCAGACGACACATACACCTGGCAGTGAGTGGTAGTGATGTGGATGTGGCAAAAGTTTCAGAGAAACGAACACGACTGCTGATCTCTCAGTTGCGCCCAAGTTGCGTTGTTCGCTCAGCATCTGCGAGTTGATGGGAGTCTCTCTCAGACTGGTTGCTTATTGTGCACATGATTTGAGCTGTTGCAAGAATGCCTAGACGTTGCGTGGCCATAGGATGCTCGAAAACGTACTTGGACACGAGTGATGGCTGTGCAGTACGCAACACTGCGTAGAGGAAAGCGGAACACATCTTTCCTTTCCCAGCTTTCAAAGCACAAGTGTACATCGTGCCACAGCAGGCAAGTGAAATGCAGGCCAGCCAACGCACACAAACATGTAAAATGCACTTGACAAAGCTGCACAAGCTACATTTCGCAAGCACAGTCCCTTACGCATGCAAGATCTGCTTTCCAAACGCTTTCTCAGGATGATTATAAGTACTATAGGCTGCGATGGCACGCAAAAAGCCAAGGTAAGTTGTATTCAGGGGCGATATTCTCGTGCAATCATTTCCAGTAGGGCATCACCTTTGAGACATTTCGTGCATCTCTACATTGTATGGAATGGAAGCCTTTCTGACACAGTGCCATAAATGCTGTCAGCAGGAACCGCATGCTGCATTTGTCACAAAGGAGAATGTGAAGCGGTGGCTGTGGTGTAGATGCAGTGGCAAGCCATGCAGGAATGTAATGCTGCCACCAGAGAAAGATAGGCGAAACTATACCACGGCTGGAGTCCGGCCTGTCTGGCTGTGACCACGCGCATGTTGCACCAAGCTCACTGCCGGGCTAGAGGTTACACCCCTCTAGCCTGGCCATGCAGTCTCTCAGCTACCGCTCATCCTTTACTACAGATTGCAGTATTTGTTTGATCAGTCAACGAGGCTGGCATTTCCAATGTGCCAGTCAGCTGCCAGTGAAGTTGGATACATCATGCTGGAGATGGCAAGATCGCTAAAATTTTTTACCCAGCGCATTAAATGTGAACCACAGCAGCGCTGTCATCAGTTGTTGTCGCAGCAAAAGAGCACAAATGTGCAGCGATCAAGTGCTCTGTTGTTTGCCGAAGCACTAGTTTCCGTGATGCCGAACCGTATATAGGCCGGCATGCTGCTGGTCAGCTAAGCTAGCTTTGCGATGCACTCTGCTTCAGCATGAGATAGGACATGTTCTTTTCAAGCACCAGCCATGCTAGACTGTACAGCGTCTAATTCTTACCAACGAAGCCCAATTGTGACGCGAGTGCATTGCGTCCACATTATCCCAGACTATATCTGCACCTTTAGCTTGGTCACCCCAACGCCCTCTTGTTCTTGAAGCGGAGATAGAATGCATCAAGGCACAGCTCGTTGAATGTTGACAACCAGATTCAGAAAACCGGCTTGATTTCGAGAAGAATACTTTGTATTAAAAGAACATTGCAGGCACGCAATGGCATGGGTACAGCACACAAAGCAGCTAGCAGAGTATAGCAACTCTGTGGCTAGTACACGTGCGGGACCTGTTTGCCGATGCAAAGGAACGGTATAAAAGCAGGGGAAGCATCCGACCCGAGCACTGGTCATCTACAGTCTATAAATAGTGGGCCTCTTCGATTTTCAGAGTTCTGGCAGCCCGCTGGCAGCCAGATGGCAGCCAGCTAGTTCCGGTTCCGATAGGAAGTCACGTGGGCTGGGATGCCAAGACAACCCGAACCTGCCAGAAGTTTGCAAAATCGAACGCCGGTACAGCTGGCCAAATGTAAACATGCCACCAGCATGGCAGCGCCTGGCGAGGCCGGCGCGTGCTCTGCGTAGTCGGCCCATTTATGTGTTGCCAGCTTGAAAATATATATGGTTGCATTCAGGGATACGATCACTCTCGCATGACTCAGTGCAGGACGCGCACTGGGCCAACCTCACCTTTCGCAGCGCAACAGATGGCCTCCGATCGGCGCGTCCAATGACAAGATGCAAAATCGCGCGGTTGTATACTCGAAAGCGATAGCTCGGGGATCCCTGCTCGCAGCGATCACGTCGCCCACCGGTGACATTGATGAGTTGCCGTTGTGTCATCACTTCACAAGGCATGAAAAAGCAGGATATCAGGTATGTCTCATACGCATAAATTTTCGTGCCGACCTGCTTGGGCTAGCTTCGATTTCAGAAAGTTCGTTGTGGCTGATGGTGCTTCTCATTTCGACCCTAAGGAGCTGGGGACGCGGCTGGCGCATGAAAATGCACGCCGCCTGTGACCAGCGATACGTTTCACACGAAAAACAACATTGGTCGCGATCATGAGAGCATTAAGCCAATGTACATGTGTCTAATGTACGTGTGCCTATTACTCAATCAGTGCATCCTTTGATCAACGGCCTGCAGTTCGAACACATATCGGTTTCGAGCTGCCACCCAAGCATACAACGGAGAGACGGAGCGAAAAGGGTTAGCTGCAAAGCCTTCGCTAACTGCAGAAAAAGGAGATATCTCCACATACATATGCGAAATATGTGAAAAGGAAAGCCACCAGAGAAAGACGAACCCAAAACGTACCGCAATGTGTGAAGGAGCGTCTACAACTTGGGTGGAACACGATGCAGATAACATGCACGCGTGAGAGCGCGGCGTGCTGATCACCACCGCGAAGAAGCCTTCAGAGGACACACACACATACACACACAAAAGCTTCAAATCGTTTACCACTGCTCGTATCACACCGCTTCGCAATGCAGAACGGAGCGTTAGCACCTAGAAAGATAACACTAGAAGTAAGGAAATCCGAAGATGACCGTAGACAGTTGGCTGAGCGAGGTAAATTTAAGTCCTCAAGCGCCCACGTTGCAATCCCGTGAAGTCCCTGCAAAGATGGTGGCGAGTGCCCATCGCCTCTTTTCGTCGTCTGCTAGCCAGAGAACGTCCAGAGAGCAGCCAGACCAAAATCGTCCTGGCTGGCTCTAGCAACCCGCGGGTAGCCAGAAGTGGAAAATCGAAGAAGCCCAGTAACGTCACTTCTGGCGAGTGGTAATGGCGGCATTTTTTTTTTTTCAGTTTCAGTACGAAAACAGATTTTTGCAAGCATTCTGCGAAGCACTCACTCGCATTTCGAATGTAAAATTTTTCACAGAGGCTGTCGTATGTAAAAATTAACTGAAACGAAGCTTTTTATGCAGTCCAGAATTTTGCTGCAGTTGGCCTTTAATGAGGTGCACACACAACCTAGAAAGTGCTAGAGCAATCTAAATCACTTCCATGTGCTTTTAGTGCTACAAGTGGGCATTCACAAGTCAGTTTGTGTATCTTTTGCATGGTGGCCAGGTGTGCTGCCACCATTGGGCTTGCTGCCATTACAGAACTCAATTTTGATGGAAAGTGTCAGTACGTGAACAGTTCAAACATAAAACAGCAGTCACTGTATTACATAAACTATGACAGAGATATTAAATCTGAAGCCAGCTGTGCATGATTCAAATGTTGATGTGATCTCATGCAGGGCATTCTGTTTTCTTCTGGCAAATTTGATAGGAAAAATCTGAATACAATGCGAATGCTCGCTTGAAGACTGGACATTACTGTGTCTCTGCACTGTACCCTGTGCAACCACCCCACCCCATAGTTTTGCTACAGTTGTGAAAAACACTCACCATTTGAGTAGCGACTGTCCCCAATCAAGTCCATGTAAGTGGTGGAGAGGCCCTTGGATCGGGGTGAAGGCATCAGGTAGTCATCCTCATCCACCGGTAGGGACATGCGCATGTCACTTGGCTTGGATCCCTTGGGAAGCGTTGCCGCATTGTGCACGAAGGCATCGTCATCTCCTTCCTCTGCAAGATGGGTTGGCAACAATTGCAAGACATGAGCTGCCAAAGTGGTGTGTTCACTTTGCTTTCTGTGCTTTGAAGCAGGATATATGGGACTATCTTTTATCAAGGTTTGTGTTCACAAATTAGTACAACTGTCTATGAATTCTGGGACAAAGAAAATAATGATACAGTTTAACCTGAATATATCTACGTCAGAATGTCTATGAGATACTGTATTATATCAAATAAGTTTGACTAATTTTAATGTAGTGTTATGCAAAGATGAAAAATAAGGGAGGGGTAGATGTCATACAAGTGGGCCAAGCATCCATGGCACGCAGAACAGAGAGTAATGATAAAATTGGACATGAAAGTTGGCAAATTGCTGAAAGTAGTTGACACGTGGCTAGAAGAGCCTGAAATGAGCCCGCCAAATTGCCAGCCACCCTTTTCGTGCCCTTTGGGAATGTTACTAGTTGGACAGAGCCATATCTGCATAGTTAGTGTCTTCACACCTATCCTCGTGACCATTTTAAAAAATCACCCTTTATAGTTTTCTTGTGCATTCACAAGTGGCTTTGACAGACCAGGCTCCGCTTTACATCTTGTAGTTACGGTAATATAGAATTCCCTGATATATCAAACTTCTTTTCTACTTTGCTTATTTATTTCAGTTTACTTCTATATATTGAAAATAAACTGTACACAACATTTCATGTTAGGTGTTCACAACTTTCTACAACCTTGGTGTTTAAGTTGACCAAGTAGAAACATCCAATCAGAGAAAAGACAAAAGTTAATGCCAACACAGCGCTACGGTCACGCAAATGTCACACAGTTGCCAAAAAAGTACAAATGTATACTGCAAGCACAGAAGTGCTTTTGGTTCCTACACAACGTCAACCAATGACTCAAGTGTTCATCACTCATCCTGCATTCTGACAACCACTTTCATGCTGTGTTCATGCAGTTTTCATGCACGAGACAAATGGCATGCAAAAGATTCATTGCAATGGTAAGCATGCAGCAGCGTGGAGTTTCACAGATAAATTAATCACAGAAGCCCGACTTTAGTGTCTTTATGAGCCAGTGCAGAAATATCGGGAAGTACAAATCTTCACAACAGTTAGCGACATTGATTTATCGTGCAGCCTTCAATGGCGGAAGGGGGGTGGTGAACTTAAAAGAGATCAGAATCCCTCTTCCAGGAATCTTCATAACCTTCCTTGAGAATCCAAAGTGAAAGAGGTTATTGACATTACAAGTAAGATCCCAACTATGATGCCAGACGAGTATGTACAAGCATTCGAAACTGTTGACAACAATGATAGAGTAAGCAGCCTTTGGCATCTTCAACAATGCCTGCCGATAAGCTGCTACTTGTGAACATGTGCACGTAGAGCAAGACACCCAAGCTGAGCTCATATGTGTGCACGCTATCATGTAAGTGTTACCAAAACGGCATCCAAGCTATGCACTTGAACATTATGGCTAGCACACTAAAGATTCATATTTCCCCCATGCAAACTTGTCTAGAGCATGTGATCATCATGCTGCATACCATAGGCACTGTGTTCTAGGTGAGGGACACATTTCAATTTAAGAGTAAATCCAAATCCATATGCACACAATGTCTTGCCTTAAACTTCTCAACCACAGTACATAAGTGCTTTATTTGCATTGCAGTACCCTGTTACCACAATTCATATCGAATGTTCCGGGACAATAGTTGGCTAGTTGGCTCCACTTGTAGTACAATTGAACTGCGTAAAGTGCAACACCAACTTCGTGACAAAGCAGCAGCAGTGGCAACAAACTTTCATTCAGCATACACGGTCGTCAAAGCAAGCAAGCAAGCAGGTAAAGCATGCATGTTTGAAACAATTAGGAAGCGCAGACGAACCAGCATCTTTTCCAAGGAGCTTTAGCGGGTCAGAGCAGTAGCGCTGGTTGAGGCTGTTCTCTCTGCCGCGAGGGTTCATACCATTGGCGTGGCAGCCCCCATTCATGTCAGGATGTGGAACCATGTTGGCAGGGAAGAACTCGGCTGGGTTTGGAACTCCAACAGAGGGATCCTCCTCGAACCCGCGGTCATCCATGAATTTCTGCCAACAAAGGTTGATACGTAAGAAGAACTGAAAGTTGGGCTAGATGGTAGAGATTCATCGTGGCGCAATGGGTCACAAACAGAACACACAAAAATGGGGATGGACAGCGATGCTACTCACAACTGAAAGATTTCATTAAAATGACAAATAAATAGATCAATACGGTCATCACGCATGCTCAAAAAACCGGACAAGGAATGACGGAGGGGGAGCAGAAGGCAATACTAATCATGCGTCTACCAAAGGGTCTATCTTCTTGGTGGACAAAGCAACAGACAAGCAACTAACATAATTATCATAGTTCTTGGAAGATATGGTAAGCTTCAGTAAGTCCTTGAGTACCCTTCCTTCTGTAACGAAACAAGGTATCTACCTTTTCAAGCAGCAAGCAGCCACAACTCGCATAATGTTGGGCCAGGTGGCTTCTGGACTTGTTGACAATGTAAGCACCTTACCTGAATCTAATATTTGTGCATCTACCAGTGTACCTTACAGAATATTAAATTAATACACAATGATAATATATTACAATACTAATAAAGTATTGCATTTGCAAGTATTGCCGTTGTCTGTCCCCTTCCCCGTTGACATGAAAATCGAACACAGAACAAGAAAGGCCAACAGTCCTTGTCCTCCGACTCCTATTTGTTGCACTACAGGAATGTTATCACACAGGACAAACTACCTTAGAGTTGTTTAGGGGGTGCATATTAGTGTGACAAGAAAAGAAACACTTCACTAGGAGGAAGTAGGAAGGAAGAGAGAAGATGCTAAACTTCCAACTGTTTATTCGTAAAGCAAAGTGGAAAGACTAAAACGCACATGCATACATTCACTTAGTCGCATTAAAAAGATACAGCGATGTGTCAAGTAGTTTGAATTCGTTCCCAAAGAGATAATTTTTTCAACACGGAAACCCCCACTCTGTTCCTTCCTTTCCTACTCCTAAAGACTTTGTTTCCTCAGTCACGCTAATGTGCACCCCCTTGCCTTCAACGAACTTTCCCAGAAACATATTCTACTGTACCTTAATGAGTTCTGTACCCATCACAAAAAACTGTTTGGCTTGGAAAGTTCAACTAAGCCACACTATCTTAAAGATATGCAGACTCAAGACAAATAGTAGATCTAATAAAGGAAAATCTTTCACTAAGGCGTTCAGAACCCGTGACAGCTATAGTTTAGGAAAATGTATATATTGTGTAACTGTTTGCTGTGGATTGGGTTGTTTGCTGTGGTTGGATTGTTTGCTGCTGATTGGGTTCCAGGTTTTAAAGGCACATATTCAAAATGAATGAAATTGATCTAAGAGTTCAACACTGAATTGATAGCATCTCTATAGCCTACATAGTCGTGTATATCTGTAGCCATGTAGGTATTTGCAGTCTTATGCTACCACTGAGCACAACCCATGGCAGACAACAGCGCCATTACAGATGATAACCGACATACACTAAAACTTTACCTGTGTGCACTCCATTCCAATCATGCTTATGAGCAGCAATGTTACAGCAGTACAGATCTAATGAAGAGTTAAGAACAATTAAGAGCACTTGGCATCATATCCACACACACAGGTAGGGGAACAAAGGCCAATGCAACACTTCTTCCTCCCTCCTATGTACGACTTATTAAAAAATTAGATAGACTCGTCTCCAGTTGACATTTATATAATGCGAAGCATGCTTGATTTCATAGAGAATGGTTTTTACAAATCAGATAAGTGTTCTCCAGAGAAAGGTTACTGTTCTTGCAACGTGTGTATCCTATTGGTCTCTCTCTTTCTGCCCGTGTGTGTGTGGGGGAGGGGGGGCGGCACAACCAGTGGCACTGGGTATGTGCATCTCTAGAAATGTGCAGATGTCTAGGACAGAGCAAGCACAATGTACGTTTCTAGACCGTTCTAAGAGAAACCAGAGCAGAGCGGGATGGCACTTAAGTGGACCCTCGTATAATTATTAAAAGTGCAACCTCAAATCTAAAGCAAGGATGCCCAGCCTTTGATGCAAAGCAGCTTCTCATTAAGCGCATTGACATCAAAGTCAATTGTGTAGTTCGACACACTTTCTTCTGGGCCACAAAGCTTTCAATTCAATTCAGGCAGAACGACTATTCATGCCGGAATGCTAAGATAACTACGCAAACTGCAGATTCATCCTTTTTACTGGTTGCGTTGCGAAAAAGGCCAGGTACCAGATACACGACAGAAACTGGGTTGACTCGGAGAAGAATGCTTCACATCGATAGCAGGAATTTACTTCAAGGGGTGTACGGTAGTGCGATCAAAAGACGGGACAAAAGAAGACACACAGGGACACACAGAGCGCTACTACACACAGCGTTACTTACTGTAGACAAATCACATGTGACCTTAACACATCAATCTTTGCACTAACTGCAGTCTGCTCTCATAAACCAGACAATCATTAGCTCTACAGCTTCGTTACCTTGATCGGTGTAGGTGGTGGAGCCTGCTCAGCACCTAAGAGCATGCTGGGCTGGGCTCTGGGCTGCAGGTACTCCTCAGCATCCATGATGACCTCCGAGCCTTCCATGGGCATGCTCAGGTTCCGGATAAGCTCCTTTTCATCCTGCGGAGTGTAGCTGGGTAGCCGCATCAACTTGTCACCGGGAACGACCAGATAACGCCCTGGATCGCGAGCCATTTTGGCAAATTCTTCGGCCAGCTCTTTGAAGGAGGGACGTGAACCAGCGTCAAGCATCCAGCCTGTGCAGATGCAAGACAGATTTGTTAAACAGATAGGATAAATGGAAAAAAATATAGCGAAGTGAAAGCATAATTCAAGAGTCAAACAATAGCAAATCCAGGATTTCAACTTGTGCTTCTCCTATTAGGTGGACACCTGGGCATACATTTTACAAGCAAACTTAAAGGTGTCCTGGAATACTTTTCTAACTAATCATAGAATGGCCTCACTACTAAAGTACATCATCCCACGAATATCATGCAGCAAAAATTTTTCAAATCGTTCAGCTGTGAGTTATTACACCGATATCCAGCTTTCTCTTGCTTTCTGTCTCTGCTAGCGCGCTGGAAACTACACAGCCAAGAGGGCAAAGCCTTGGTCAAAAGTTGGAGTGTCGTGGTGGCAAAAGGGCTCATCGCGGCACTCTGTGGCATCCGCAGTATTGCAGTATGCCACTGCCATGTAGGAGGCCATGTGCAGCAGACGAAGCTACACGCCCCATGCAAGGATGGAATAATTTTTATGTCTTTTTGACATCACAGACATATATATATATTTTTCCTTTATTTAACTAAAAATTAACAATTATGTATTACTGACAATGTTCTCGCGGTCACGAAAACAGCCAGCAGCATTGGTTGGCCAACTGCTTTCGATCAGCTTTCGATGACGACATCACGTATGCGAGAGCAAGCGTTTGTCCAATGCTTTTAACATCAGATTCTGAATTCCCTGCTGCATGCAGTGCTATAATATTTGGCTCACAGTTCAGAGAAGCCTCGTTAGCAGATCAGCAACATTTCTTTTATTATGTCCAAAAGGTGTTCCATTGCACATGAAAGTTATGTGCCCCCAAATAGACCTTCATTGGATACTTTTCAATGGGTGCATCACGAAAGGTGCTAGTAGAGTTACTATTTGATGTTGAGGAGAAAGAAAAGTGTTAAAAAAGGAAAAGAAAAAGGAAAATAAAAAAATCTTGGTGCGAGGGTTCAATGAAATGTCATTGTTTGGCAACAAGAAAAAGCTTGGAATTTACACTTACACTTGATCATGATCATGTAGACATCAATGGTGCAAATTGATGGCTGGTTGAGCCTCTCTCCCTTCTCGAGCAGGTCGGGTACATCACGCGCAGAAACGTTTTCGTAAGGTCGCATACCGTATGTCAGTAGCTCCCATACAGTCACGCCTGCAATAATGCAATACAGGCAACTCACTTTCCAGGCAGACAGGCAAGAAGCTTGTGGGCTTCATTATTTGACCACCTTGTAATTATGTGAGTAGAATGCAACCATGCGAGTCTAGGGGAACTTACCGAATGCCCAGACATCACTCTTGTGTGTGAAGATGCGGTGCTGGATGCACTCCAATGCCAGCCATTTGATTGGCATCTGAAGTACACAAAGGAATAACAAAATTGTGAGTGCAAGACAAAATGAAGGATTGGCATTGGACAAAATAGTACTGCAGAGCAAGAAGCAATGAATGAAACATGTAATAGTACCTTGCCGCCAGCTGCCTTGTACTCAAACTCATTGTTGTCGAGCAGCTTAGCCAAACCGAAATCGGTGATCTTCACACAGCCGGGTGTTTGAACTGAAAAGAAGGATGGCACGAGATCGTCAGTAAATGCAGCTTCCCATGTAAAAGGAATTTAAAGTTATGCAGGCAGCTCCTGGAAAACAGCAGATACAAAACAGAGACACACTTACGCAAGACATTTCTTAGGGCAAGGTCGCGATGAACCATGCGCTTTTCCTCCAGGTAGGCCATACCCTGAGTAAAGAAGCATACTTCAGCATAAGACACACTCTCATTGAGAGTACACACACTGTCAAAGCAAACTTCTAAAGCCCTCTGCAACAATCTTTTTTGAAACTAGAAAAGAAAGCTTTCAGAAATGCCCTCTTTGGCTGAGCGCAGACATAGAACACTAGCAGTCAGTTTCTGAAGGAGTTCAATACAGATGGATACTAGAGTAGACAATGGTTTCAAACATTCAGATCCTTATCTGTGCTTTACTGCCCACTAAGATGAAAATGTTAATGAGACCTTGGGTCCAATTATGCAATTAGTGAATTATCACTTAATTATCACTTATACAAAGTAAATGAATGTATAAATTTGGAGAAATTGCAAATTCTAGATTATATAGATTTGATATATGCATCACATGAAAGGTTTAAGTACTTTTAGTTTAAGTAGTTTAAGTACCCCAAAATATCACACAAGGAAAGTAAAAAAAGAAAGCGCATTTGAATGTTTACACTTCGCGAGCACATGACATTGGAAAGACAGTTAACTGGTACAAAAAATCTGTAACCTCCGAAACACTTCTGTGTAATCTAAAATGAGTTAAGAACACTGCTTTTGCCCATAAAGCAAAGAAACAGAAAAGGTCTAGCCTACTAAGCGCTTTTCGTCGTTGGAACTATACTACAAATTGATGAAAGAGTACCGCAAGAGTTAGGGAGTTGAGACATAAACTTGCTCCCATTCTAAGGATCGATCTGAAATCGCTCCGAGATGGGAACAATACCATACACACACTGCTCATAAGTACTACCTGGATGTTCTGAAGAGATGCATTAACGAACACAGAGTTCAGCCGAATGAAGTGTTAAATTCATTCGCGCTTAACTTGCAATATGTTGTTTGCTATCAGCTTACCCGAGCAATCTGGGTGCACCAATTCAGCAGTGGTTTGGAGCCGATTTTGTCCCGGTTGTTGCGCACATAGTCGAGGAGGCAGCCAAGGGGCATCAGCTGTGTAACCAGCATCAGCTGTGATGTTAGGCAAACCGCCAGCAGCTTGAGAACATTCGGGTGGTCCACACTCGCCATTATGTATGCCTCCTGTAAAGAAACCAAGCAGCACCCATATTCAGAAAACAGCCGATATGCTCCAATGCTATTTGAGCTAAAAGAACCACAACAGACAATATTTTGCAACAATTCTTTCCCTACGATTCTGTTCCTATCATCAATTACACTAAGTGATTGATCCAGATGATCATGGCAGCCGGGCAGCATGTGAGTCAATGATGAAGAGAAAAATAAGAATCTCAAAAATTTGGCCAGAGGTGCCATATCCCGCTCTGCTTCGCAACCACTTTCGTTCAGTATGGAGACGCTCTCTTCAAGAAATAATAGTGACAAAAGCATAGCAGGGAAAGTCACGTACCTCACATTCCACAAAGAACAACAAGCATTTCACTACCTTCTGGCACTGCCACTCTTTTTTTATTATATTTCATTTGCAATTTGCAGTAGTAGAGTGTGTACAAAATTTTATTGAATCTACAAAAATAAAAAGTGCAGAAGAACTCTTGTAATTAATTACCTGTACATAGGTTTGTTTCAATGCTAGTCATGTTTAAACACATGCATCAGAAAGAACTCTTGGATAAGAGCAAACAAGTGAACTCACTTCCAAGAACTCCTTGTTTGTGTTAGGTGCTGTGTCCTCGCGAAGAACTTTGATGGCGACAGGAATTCTCACATTTTCACCCTCGGGCACCCAGACACCCTGAATAAGAAAGGTCAATTTAAAGACTTGGGGCATACTGAAGCCACGAAAATTGTTCAGTATGAAACACAAAGGGCGTGATCAACAAACAAGAACACCACAACAGGAACTGACCTTGTAGACTGTACCAAAGGCTCCGTAGCCAAGGATTCCACCTTTGCGAAGTTCTGCTTCCTTGACAATTCTTAGCTGGGCAAGATTGGGCTTGATATCTGTTGGCTTCAGAGGCTCGTTGTCTTCAAAACCGCTCATGCGCTGTTCAAAAACGAAATATCACATTACTACACTCAGCATTGAAGATTACATCCACATTAGTCACACCGCAATCGTAGTCACACAAAAAGCCATGCAGTGTAGCAAAGAATATAAAGAACTGTTTTGCTCTGAAGCTTGTAGGTGACAAAGAGTTCGAAACATCAGGATACCTACACTGTTCATGGAGCTACCAAGTAATCTAAAAATACGCAGTGGCATTCTGTGTGCAGCAAAAAGAAAAAAAGAAAAAATGCATCTTTTATAATTATGAATATAATTTTAATCATCATGACGCAAAACCTTAAATACAACATTCAGCATGCACAATCCTGTCAAGGAAGAGTGCATTAGTATAAAGAATAAAGAAAAGTTGTTCAGAAAGCATTGCAATCACAAGGAATGAAAATCCACTTACAAGTTCTTGAAAGAAGAAAGGAGAGAAAAGAGAGAAAGAAGAGAGAGAATCAGGCGAGGATAGAACTTGCACAAACATACAAAAAGAAAGAGCGGTCAAAACTTCTTAACCCTTATGCAAAACTACCACCAAGCATTTCATAACATTCTGGGAATGTTACCCTTCCTAAATTTTATATTGTCTGCACTATGCCACCTTAGCAGAAAGAGTAAGAAAGGAGTGCTAGCTTCAAATGGAAACTCTGACTCAGTCCAGATACACAATGCCATTTTCCTGATATGGGGCCATTGGTTGAGCCTTGTTTTTTTTTCTCCCGCCCCCAAAAAACTGAAGAAGGATGCTACTCTTGTTGCAGTAGTATTCTGGCTTCTGGCTGTTTCTGTAATCAAGAAATAACTAGAAAGTAGGTGTGAAATCCAGGACCTACAATTCTGTTAACATAAGGATTGCAACACATTAAAATACTGTATCAGGCCAGTTGGTGCATATCGACTTTGAATAAAACTGTGCAATGTTATGTGGACATTGCGAATCACAGGAATGACTGGGACGAGCGCATACTAACAACAGGGCCGGTTGTTCCTGCCATTTCTGTGCCTCGCTTTGTGCACTATGCATTGCGCAGTTTTACTTGAAGCTGATAGCAATGCAGCTTCAATGTTGCTGTTCAGGCCTAAAGTGCTGAAGTAAACTTTGCTGGATGAAAAAATAAATAAAGATTTCCATCGGTCTTCAATGTGCTTGCACCTGTTGGCCGTTTACAACATTAACTCGTGACATTCTGGATGTCTTCATAGATATGAATTCTAGCGCATTCATCTCAAGAAAGTAGAGAGTGCAAAGTATAGTAGCTGTCTTACCATGGTCATCTTGACGGTGTTCTCCTTGGTTTTGGCTCGCTGGAACCAGTGGTAGCTAAACACAGCCAGAAAGATGCCCAGCAACAGGATGCAGCCCCCGGCACTGGCAAGGATTGCAGGCAGATGATCTTCCTCCCTGAGGTTGAAAGAGAAGGAAGAAGTAAGAGAAATGAAGTCACTGCTATTGTAACAAGTTCTTGTTGGTAGCTACAAGAGTAAGGTCGCAGAAGCATGTCACACAGGGCTAGCTGGTTCAACACAGCTTGTGATGGTAAACCGTGCAGAAAATTAAGACAGAATGGACACTCTTGGTACTTTGTGGTGTATGCAAGTATTTTCTTTATCAACGGTAGCAACCCTACAGGCTAATTAAAATTTGACTAGTCGGCAGATGCCTGACTCTACTAATGACTTCAATGGCTGCAGCATCTGTCTTGGCAGCACTTAGGGGACAATGCATGCACGATAAACTCCTGCTGAAAATGCATGCACTTTCGAACTGCCTTTGGCAGATTTACAATCGAAAACGTCTCGCAATGAATGGTTATCCTCTTCACCTCGTTTTAACGCAGATCTTTTCTTTTCGAATTGTTCTAAAAATTCCGGCGCATTACAATCTGACAAGAAACCAAAGCTACCTTTGCAACCTTAGAAACAGCCTACTACCACAGCCAATGTAATCGCATTTGTCATCACAAGGCGGCGGCAAACAAGTTTCCATGCAGGATGATGACTAGAGAGGCAATGCTGAAGGGTTGTCAACACTTTACATCCTGCAATGCATCTGGTTAGTATGAATAGAGGGGCAGCGCTGAAGGGTTGTGAACACTTACGTCCTGCCATGCAGAGCCATCTGGTTGGGATCTTCATCAGAGCAGTGCGGATCCTTGGTTGTGGTGTCATCGAAGACCTTGTATGGCTTCTCAGGAGGACAGGTGGCCGTGCAGTTGAACTGCAGTGGTGCACAAAAAGGAAAATAAGGATGTGTTACAACAGTACAACAGGCAACAGTGTCAACCTAGCAATGAATGCCATGACCTGCCTCTATTTCTATCATCACCGATTCACACATTTTCACAAACCAGCATTTCAAATACCAGCACATTTGACGTATCAAGTCAAAGTGGCAACTAACTGATACCCAAAAGTTTCAGATTTACTTTAGGCAACAATGCTTACTGGTGTTGTAATAAATGATAATTAATTCAGCAGACTGTCTTTCACAAATAGAAGCAAGAAAGAAATGCCTCACAAATGGATCCACATTTAGAGAAGCTGTCACACATCAAATTCTGAAAACAATACAGCCGTTGTAGCTCTGTTGAACTGTTGAAGTTCAGTGTTTGACGGAAGCCCGTCTGGTCGAGATGAAACATGGTTAAAAGGTAAAAAACCCGGGGCACTTCGCCGACCAAATAAAGACTTAAAAGAAAACAAGACGTTTCGGCTCCCACACGGGAGCCTTGTTCACAGGTAAAATTGCCCCGGGTTTTTTACCTTTTAACCATGTTGAACTGTTGCACAAACCTTATTGTACAATACTTGTGTTTCTTGCAGACAGCATAAAAGAAATCAAGCTTAGTGAAGAGTCGGTACATCTATTTGCGTGTGCTCAAAGTGATCACCTGCATGAAAGGCCACATTTTGGGCTTTTCAGCCTGCTGAAGTTTTCAGTAAGTAGGCCATGGTGCAAATAGGAAGTCTGGCATCTCTATACAACTTTATCGACAAGTGCCGACAACTGTATCGTACCGACAACTGTATCGGCAATTACAGAATGGTAAAACCACTCAAAAGTTGCACTGCTTGTCACTTGTACATTCAGGTCAGCTAAGTCCCTATGGTCCCTATGCTCAATGGGGACAATTCGTTTGTCTGCTAGGAGATGTTGCTAAGAGTATTTGTACATTATGCTCTGAAATCACAAAATAAATTCTTAGCCCTGAAAATGAATTGCCACATATAGGCTATTATTTCTGGAAGGTATTATTTATGGAAAAAGCGTTCTCAAATTTCTTTTTGCACCAACCTGAGTGCGGTTTTCAGAGTCGTAGATGCGGAAGTTGCGACAATTGGTGCAGTGGGCTGCCGTGGGTCCGTAGCATCCTCGGCACTCATCGTGACACCGCAGGCACCGCCGATTGGCCTCGTCAGGAAAGTGATCTCTTTGGCAACGATCCTCACACTGCTCTCCACTGCTGTAGTGTAGGCACTCACAGACCGAGACATGTATGGAGTAAGATGTGCAGTTCTTGCAACGCTGGTGACACTTGCGGCAGACCTGGAGACAATGAAGGGCGAAAATTCATTTGACACCCGATAAAAAGATTGTATAAATTCTTACTTTCCACAAGTTCCTTCCTTCAGAATAAAAAGGCACAACATAACTTCCTTTCTACTTTGTGCCCGCGTCATTCAAAAGTGACTAGCTTCTTCATTTTTATGAGATCTTGTGTATTTACAATCGCAAGTCAATGCTATTCATAAACGGTTGTTATAAAGGGAGTGGGTCTTATACACACACCTAAAGCACAATAAGATCCCTATATGATATGTGTTATGACAACACGTACAAGAATAAACATCTAATCAGACTTGCATAAGACATTACAAGTATACATGCAAGTGGAATGTGTTACAGAAATAACATAGAAAGTACCGATTTTCCAGTCAAGGACTTGAGAGCTCCCTCCTCCTGTGGACCAAAGTACTCATGGTAGAATCCATCTGGACAGGCTTCATCCGCTTTCAGACACTGCTCCTGAAATTTTTAGTGGTGTCAGCAGTTAGAGATTATAGACGGTCACCTTCCAGGCAGTTTTCGACAAAGAGTGTTCCTCAACTTTGAGTAGAGCAGAACTTACCACGACATTGGGGTCGTAGGCACTGACAATTGCCTTCTCGCAAGAGTTGCAAGCATCCGGTCCAACGGTGTTGTTTGGTCCAGTGCACCTAACGAATAAAGTGTAAGTCATAAATAGATTAGTTATTTGAGCCATAATGCACGAAGGCCTAATGTTAAACACAAGACAATGTGACAAGCAAGAAGTAAACGGCTAGTTTTGAAGAACATCGATGACAAATGATATGCAGGTCAAATTGCAACATCTAACAAAAGGTGACATTGTCATACATGAGGATTTCAGCACAGGGGTTTCAATGCATATTAAAGAACACCAAGTGCTCAAAATTATTCTAGAGCCCTCCTTTTCAGTGCCCTTGCACGAAAAATGCAATTACAGAATGGTAAAACCACTCAAAAGTTGCACTGCTTGTCACTTGTACATTCAGGTCAGCTAAAAAATCCTTTGTAAATGTAAGTAACTACATTGTGACACCTAAGCACTCACCCCCCAACGCAGTTTTCATGGCAGGGCATACAGAAGCCCGACTGGTTGTACTTTGATTCAGGACACTCCTTGACACAGTAAGGGCCATCACGGACATGTCGACATTTGCTGCAGTTACCAGGTCCCTATTGCAATGAACACAGAAAAGGAGGAATGCATCATTAATCTCATGCGACTTCATCTAAGTTTACGAACATATCAAAAATTGAACCAGAATTGCAAAGCTTACACAGAAACAAGCAGTTATACCACAATGTATCTTGTTCCAAGTACTACAACAAAACACTGAAAAAAGTAATGTAATAAACGAACATGATGCAGTGGTTCTTGCTGGTTTTATTCATATTAGAAGAGTTCTGAAACCTGCCACTTAAAATCTAGTGGAAAAACATTTATGCTCATCACAACTTAAAGGCAGAAGGTTATCAAACTGGATATTGGAAACAAGACATTTAAAACAGTTCGAAGCAATAAAACAGTACATGCCAGAAGTATTGTCAGAAATCTCTTAAACTGCAGAAAGGCAAATCGCATGTGGCATGACTACAGAGTTCCTCATCCAGTCAACGGAACAATGCATTTGAAACATAGCTCTGACCAATGCCTGCGTTCTTAACAGGGAGGTTGTTAGTATAGGGCGAGCTTACCGAGACTAGTTTAAAACATGTAAAACCAAAGGAAAAGTTGTCATTCATCTAAATGTAGCAAGCAAGAAGCTACAACCTGTAGATTCATGCCACCTTCAAGTAGATGGGAACGCTTACAAGTCCTCCTTCACCTCTCGCAAAAATAATGTCATCAGTGTTTTGTGTGTGCGCGTGTGTTTTCTTTAAAGAATGCATATGTGCTTCCGCAAGTCAGCAATGTGAATATCAGCAAATTTTTGAAAGGAGGAAGAAAGTGCAAGACATGACATGTGTAACAAAACATCTTGATACCTTTAAACAGGCAATTAAGGGATTAATTTAAGTCCAAGAGCCCCGTGAACAAAAAACAAAAGAACGGAGAAACTACTTACAGGCCCAGAACATTCACCGAGACATTCTTCATGGCAGTGCTTGCACACAAAGTTCCCATCATCGTAGATGCTGAAGGGAAGAAGGAAGAAATAATTACTACATTGAAACCAACTCGTTACTGAAAATTGCAATAAGTTCATTAACATCTTGGAACTGCTGTCTCAAACCCAGTTAGAATAACTGTACCTTTTCACTTTATAAGGGAAAACAGAAGAATAACAGAAGGAGCACCATCCATCACTCACACACTACAGGCAACTTGCAATGTGCGAGGTGTACACAAAACACGCTTCCACAACGCACTTCATGCTGCAGTAGTGCACTGGGTCCCCCCTTTTGCCGCAGCGGGACCACGCGTCACCTAATGCTCTACCTGTTTAGCGTTCTCAAGGATTGGCAATAGCATTCGGTTGAAACTATCTTGGGACGAGGATTATCCCAGCACGGACCCAGCTCTCACAAACACAAAGCATCACCACTAGTAATTAGCATTGTATAATGTAGGCAGGTGTAAGCATGTATGTTCTTGCTGTTACCTTTTGGGTGTGTCACACTTGTCGATGCAAGTGTCTTCTAGACGGTATGATTTGCAGGAAAGGCATTCATTCGGTGCTGGGCCCCAGCAACCACTTGAGGAGCACTGTGGGTGGCATACAAGCTTTTGTGCCTCTGCAAGCAAAAATGTTGAAGAAGCTTTAGTACTACTGCAAAATATAAGAGCTTTTCTTTCTGGTGCATGTTCAAGTGCATAAATATTGGCCACTACTACAAAATGATTACAGAATAAAAATTATACTTATTACCACTGCAATCACTCAGCTAGCGTTACCTGCACTGTTGCAATAATTAGAAGTATTGGCATGTATTAGTTTTGAAGAATTATGCTGACTAAGTGAGCATCGAGATGCATGCGACACTACTGAAAAGTGCACATATTGAACATATGTGAAGAACAAAGGCTTACTGAACGATTTTTTTTTAGAGCACAACTCTTAGGCACTCGTTCCTGCGGTGAGTGTCGGCGTTCCTCATAATCGAGCAAATGAGCACAGTGAAGGATGAAAGAGCGAACATGGAGTGCAGCGGGGTATGAAAGGTAGTGATAGTGAAGAAAGCGCAAGAAGCAAAGTGGAGAACGGTGCAGCGGAAACATGAGGCAGAAAGCAGAGGAGAAGGGTGTGACGAAAGCATGAGAAGAAAAGCATAGTTCCGTGCGAGATGGGCTCTGCGGCTACGATGGCTACAAGATGACGCCATCAATACCACACATGGAAACAAAGCGCTACATGAGCGGAGGTCTGTCAGCCTCTCGCGAGGCAGTTGCACCACACATCCCTCCATTTGCAATGTGCCGCATGAGGCAGATTGTCCACAGATTGTCTGTGCCAGCCAATATATCGCAAAATGAAAACACGTATACAACTGCGCTCAAATTTCGCAACAGGGAGTGTCGTAATCATAGTTGAATGTTTTACAGTGAATGAAGTACAGTCCCTAAACAAGGGCAGCAGCAAACAGTGTACAATTTGACCTCCAGCAAACTGTCACACAAAAACTGGCTTTTCAATTTGTATTGGATGCTACTTATTCCATTTCTTAGTCAGTTAAAAATCTTAAAATAATTTTTTTATATTTGCTGCCAGGATAACCTTTTCAGATTTTCCAGTACTGTATCAAGTGATCATGCTATAATTAAAGGCAATCTCATCATTACTGATGAATTAGGCAAATAGTGTTGCGCTGTACTTGCTGCGCTCCTGATAAATTGATAAAATTTCTGTTGGACTTATTCTGTCCCGCGTGTTCATTTTACAAAGCCACACAGTGAGCAGCTGCACTCGTTGCCCATTGAAATGCAGCAGTCCATGTAAAGTGCACGTAGCCGTTCCAAATCACTTCGCGCTGCGCTGCAACAATGACTGCATGAAACCACTAAACCAGTCAAACGTAACTTATGCACGTGGCCTATACCAAGCCCTTGGCAAGCTACATATAGCCCGAGCATAGTTGTGATAGCATCAAATATTTACACTTTCAAGTTTCTAACACCGCAGCGGTCACTCCTGTATGTTGGAACTTATACAGGCGGTTAACACGTAAAGTTCGCATTTGTAAATCACGGCGTACATGCGGCACTGCCCACGCCGCACAGTTTCCATTCACTCCTGTTTGCCGCGTTCATTAAAATGCGACCCGAGATCTGGAATTTCTGACATTATTGCGATAGCAATTATATGGACACTCCAGGCGAATTTTCGACGTCGGCGTCGCCGTGACGTTCCGCATAAAGTGGCCAAGTGCGATAGCATCGCGATCGCACACTCCATGCTGTATGCGTCAGGGAAAGTTTTCCAGGGAGACCCGAGAAGGATGGTGGCTTGATGTGGCGGCGTCTTCTCACGCTCGCCAGGTGGGGAAGGGGGGGGGGGGGGGTGAGAGCGGGGAGATGTGCGCGCACTAGGAGGGGGTGGGGGAGGAGTCAGGTTATTTCCTCTCCTACTCCGACTGCGGTGGCAGAGTGCGGCTGCGCGCGCCCTAGCTTGGAGATAATCTGCGGTGGGTTCGAAGGTTAGGCTGGCCCGAGACAGACGATTGCTTCGCATGCGCTGCGTTCTGGCGCGCCTGGTTCGCAGTGACGCGAAAGGCAGCACGAAGATGAATATACTCGCCGCCGCCGCTGCTGCTGCTGCTGCTGCTGCTGCTCATCACGCCAGCGTTCTGACAGCGCCTGTACGCAGTCATAAAGTGAAACGTGTTCGTGTTTTCCTGAGCGCGCGCGACAACGTGCTTACTAATTTAGTTAGTAAAAAAATGTTTAGAGCAGTTTACGCGGCTGACAAAACTATTTAATTTACTTCGTACAGCTGTCTAATAATTAGCCATCACAGACAATGCTTTCGCCTTTCGGGCGGAACAGCAACTTTCGCGAAAACGCAGCCAGCGTCTTCCTTTCGTTTTGTTTCAAGATGACTGGTGTGACACGTGTTAACGGGCAGCCACCGTCTGCGATACGACGTTGGGGTCATCCTTAAAATCTGCAGCGCACCAGAGACGAAAAACAAAGAAAGAAGGAGGCAACGCGCACCAGCCACTCAGTTTCGACAAGAAATTTTCGCCCGTTGAAAATAAAAACAAATAAGAGCACAACTGTAGGCCCGCACGCGTGTTCCCCGCGTAAGTTGGTTACTCTCAGGTACGTGCACGACAACTGTCCGCCTTCGCGAAACTTCCTTAACCTTGCGATTCCGCAGGTCTGCAACAAGCCGAACTTATGTTCTGCGCCATGCGTAGTGCCGACAACCCTATCCTAGGTGTATACTAAGCAATACCTTATGCGTCCACGCTCACTGTCAGACTCATCCATATGCGCGGCTATATATATATATCCACGAATATTACCGCATTCGGCCTTGTCGGCATTCCGCTGAAGCAGCACGTTGTGGGCGTTGGACTTCATGACCTGGTACCAGTCGACGCTGTCGGCGAAGCACAGGTCCTTGTTCTCCAGGATGGCGATGCTGCCCGAGCGGATCTTCTTCAGGCTCCGTAAGTTGAGCGACTTCAGCGAACTCTTCACGATGTACAAGGCGGCGAAATACCTGCAGCACGCGCGCGAGACATCGGCCGTATATACGTCACGTCACTGCAGAAGAAGCACGCTGCGCCGACAATTAATCGCCCGCAGACATCACCAATGCAGTTTTATCGCATTATTTGAGGGGAGAAACATAACAGACCAGGAAAACTTTCTGCTGCAGCTTCGGCCAGATTACTTCAGCCGAGCCTATAGAATTTTAACTTCTCGAGCGGTACATTCGCGGACGACAACTTTCGGGGATATTTTCGCAAGATTTTACATGTACAGGGCCGGACGCATAGGCGTATATGCGAGCGACAGCATACTTGACACAAAGCCGTGCAAGGTTGTTTTAGCAGTGCCAGGAACGTTGTCGGACGTCTACGCATCCAGTGCCATTAACGCGAAATCTCGCAAATTTAAAAGTATCCCACAAAGTGATGATTCGACCACACCACCCCCGATAAGCCGCTCCACAATATGCCCATGACGTTGACTTCTATGTGCAAATAAAATTTAATGGCAGGGTCTATCTACAGTATGTAGGCAGAGAAAGCCACGAACTAGTATGTATAAGAAACGAACAAACATACAAAATAAACAAACTGGCAAAGCGAAATGTGAACCAGCAGCCTACTAAGACAGCCCCAGCAGCGACGTTATAAGTTCAAGCAACGATTCCAAACACAAGAACACTACAGGTGACTATCTTGCAGAGAAAGAGAGAGGCGAGCGGCACGAGAAGACCTCCTCTGCGCGCAGTTCACGCAACCACATACAAAACACGTGTACAGCTACAAAACGAGGAGCGCTAACAAGGCAACGGAAAAACGATTGCTTTGACAAGCTGCGGCTATCGGGCACGTGGACAGGCAGGCCAACGACACGCATGCAGCACTGCAAGTGGCCACCGCAGCGTTACCTGTCGTGCCCCTTGGACTCGTGCGTGAGGTGGGAAACTAAGTGACCGTGGATGCCGCTACAGAGAGGAGAAGGGAGAGGAGGCCAAACGACACCAGTCTCACCACCATGCGAACTCCAGGCAGGCTATGCGTACTTACTTTACAATTATGATCGTACGTCGCCGATTAGCTGGTACTTCGAGAAAAGTACCCTGCGTTTATATCCCTCTTTTACGACTTGCCTCGTAAAGCCAAAAATTACGTCTTCGATGTCGAAGTAACATGGGTTAGAGCAACCATGATGTAAACAGATAATCTGCGGCACTTCTCTCAACTAATATCGACGGTAAATCGCTAAATAGGAATTGTCGAACATGTTAAGGAGACTGCTAGCACCATGCATGCTACATCATAGATTCTTTTAAGAGGTCCCCTAAATCTCAGCGTGGTATCTGCTATTAGTTCTTTTTCCAAAGAGCAGGTTTCTTTGTTAACGTTTATGCAGTTACGTGCCTGCTGGAAGCACAAGTACGATCGACTTGGCCCGCACAGCGCACAAGAGCCCAATCACCGAGGCTCACATATGAATGCAACGTTTTCTTTACCAAGCAATGCCGCGCACGCGGCATGATATAAAATGAGCATTTTTTTTTTCTGCACTGTTCATAATAGTGAAAAACAAGAAACAATAAATCTTACTCTGTTAGTGTCCGACCGCCGATGACTTCTAGATTGCGAAAGTACGACAGCGACGTGAAGTTGGGATGCGAAGCCTGGATGTTGACGTAGCCAGTGACTTCCTTCAGCGTGCTGAACACTTCCAATTTGCTCGGGTCCATCTTGTCGTAGCGCGGACCGAACGAGAAACTGCGAGGAAAAGTTCGCAAGGGACCGTGATTTTTTCCACCGAGTATGGCCAGACAACTCTCAAGATACACCACACGCTCAGAGCCTTGTGAACGGCCACACTTGTACAAGGAAGAAAAAATAAAAAGAAAGAAAGAAAGAAGCACGTACTCGGCGTAAACTTCCTGAAAGCCGTTGAATGTCGAGTCCAAGATGGTAAGGGAACCTTCGATTATGGTGCAGCCGCGGAAGTCCTCGATGTTGATTGAGTTGACGACGCTCACCCCTTGGCAGTCTGCAAGAGGAAACGCGGGAAAGCCGCCCGTCACGCGCTGCGCTGTGTTCAGTCGGAAACAGCTACGTACGGCGGAGTTGTAGCATCGTATACACTACACGAAAGAAAGCATTACGTCATGGCCGCATGCCCGTCACCAGTCGCATACAACATAATCTCACAGCGACATCGCTACACATGAAAAAATTCGTCCAGAACAGCTATTTACAAAACTCGTCAGTCATTCATTATAATATTGAGCGCTGAAAGACGAGAAGATTGTGTAACCGGCTAAAGAACTGCCCGTTCTTCCTAGTCTAGCAATGACTGCGGAGAAACTGCATTTTCGTTTAAATATAGGTAAGCATGCAAACAGAATATAATGGCGACCTCAGTGACAAGAGAAACGTATTCCTGGAAGGGCAGCTTTCTATCATCAAGGCAAAAGCTTTTTAAACTAAAGAACGTGGACTGGATGAGCAACTTCAATCAGAGGCCGTATTCTCCTCTAGTAGCCTTTGGCGAAAACTTTGCTGCGCTATACTGCTTGAAGTTGGGAGCATTTCTTTTTTTTTTCTACCATACGATATGTCCTTCGTGCCGAGGAGGAGGAAAGGCCCATTTTTTTATCCTCACTCGCATACTATACATCCTGCCATTGCACTCAACCAGTCACTCATGTGAAAACGACACTAACGTCACATTCTAGTGGTCTAGCTCACAATCGCCGCTTGCGTCGAGAAAGTGACGTCCGCAAAGTGAACAACAAACAGTCTAGTGCACACGATTAAAAACCCTCATTTTGTCTCTCTCTCTCTCTCTCTCTATAAGGACAGACGTCGCGCACTTTGGGCGGAGGACACTCACTCTTCGGGCAGGGTCCGTCGCAGGGCACGCACTCGCCCTGCTGCGCCTTCTTGTTGGGCGGGCAGTTGCGCACGCAGGCGCCGTTGTCGCGCAGCAGGTGCTCGGGGCAGTCCTTGACGCAGGTGGCGCCGTACGCGTACTTGCCGTCCGGGTTGTAGTCCCACGAGTAGGTGTTCGGGTTGTAGCGCATCATGGGCGGGCACTCCTGCTTGCACACGCCGTCGTCGTAGAAGTTCTGGCAGGCCAGGCAGTCGCTCTGCTTGGGCCCCACGCAGCCGCCGGCGCAGAACAGGTGGCAGCACTCCCGCGGCTCCGGCCCGAAGCAGCGGCCCTGGTGGCACTGCGGCGAGCAGTTCACCTTGGAGAACTTCTGGCAGTTGTGCGGCCCTTCGCCCCAGCAGTGGCCGCCGCGGCACGACGCGTCGCACGGCGGGCAGCTGCGCTCGGGCTGCGTGAAGTTGTACACGTAGACCATGTGCGCCGGCGGGCCGGACAGGATCTCGTCCCACTGGATGTGGCGCACGTGGCACAGGTTGTAGTTGTTGAAGAAGCCCACGTTGCCGCGCAGGATGTCGCGCAGCGCCGGCAGCTCGAGGTTCTCCATCTTGGACAGCGTCACGATGAGCGCGAACTCCTCGTCGTGCACGTTCAGCTTGAAGAGGCTGCGGCCCCGGATGATCATCAGGCTCGGCAGCAGGATGCGCTGCACGTCCACGTGCGAGATGAGCACGTAGCCCGTCACCTCGCGGATGTCGCGCAGGAAGCTCAGGTCCAGGCTCTTGTTCTGCGCAGTAGACGTTGGGCAAGCGCCATGGTTAGCGCTTGTTGCACGAGCAATAGACCCGAGACGCTCAGTGCTGCACAAGACTGCAAACAACCTTCCCGACATAGCTGACCAGCAACAATGCATTAGTGGATAGCTTATATCTACTTCTGCTTACTGAAGTATACTTCATCCGTTAAATAGACACTTGTTTGAAGTGAAAGTAAAACTGGAGAGTTCTCACCTGTAGCCATGTCAACTCCAGGTTCCCGTCCACGTATGTACAATTTGTGTAGCGGTCCCTGAGGTTCTGGTAGTGATGCTCTCGGTTCGATGGAACCGACATTCGGCCATTTGTGCCGATGCAGACTGCGTAGCGAAAAGAGCAACGAGTGGTGTCAACCAATGCATTTAATGTAACACGCATTCAAAGTCAACAAGCGTCCGTCACACAAATGATCTAGAACGCATAGATACATAACATGAGACGTCTAACCTAGAGCAAAGAAATGCAAACTGCGTTATCATGCTTCCTTGGCACATCATTCAGATCAGTGCGCTGTGCTCGAAGAATGTCACTAGGTGTCTTATACAAACTCAACAAACAAAATAATTTCCACTCTGGAAAGCATGACATCAAAAAACAAAGAAGAGGTAACACAAAACAGCAAGTAAGTGTGCGAGTCGAATATGCGAAAACCTCCACAGTGCTACGGGCTGCAGCAACGTCTGCGAAGGGGAAAAAATACCACCACAGTCAGTAATACGTACTTTTCCCTTTCTTGACATGGCCATTCTTTTTGGACTGACCGGCACCAGAAGACACCAGAAGTCCGAAACTGACTAGAAGAAAGACCACGACGAGCTGAGTCCTCACGGTCATGGCGACTCGACGTTGCCGACAGCTACCGTCCGCATCACCTTCGGCGAACAGCACTTTTGTCACACAACAGGAACTGTTTGACAGCTTCTACTGGCTGCCGCGTAGTACGCTTTAAATTGCGTACAATAAAAACAGCCGCGAATCACTGCACGTTCGCACAACTAGAGAGTGGACGAGAGTCAGAGGCCAGGGCAATCTGGATGACCGTTTTTCTCGGAGCTTGAGTATAATCTGGCAATACCCGTAGCAGACGCGTTTGCTGAGTCACACCGTTGGCACGTTATCACTACCGTTGCTCCGCTTAGCTTGGGAGCGCCGAGTATTGGGATGCTGCGCGGCCACTCGTTGGACCCGGCGGCGACGTCCTCCGGCTCCTGCGTCCTCCGGGAAGAAACAGCGTGGCACTACGACCTGGAGGGCCTCCGCGTCAGGAGGCCGAAGCAGGGAACCAGCTCGCTCGGTCGGCCGCTGAGCATAATCCTTCGCCGTCTCGCCATCATCTGCAATTTGGTCACGCGGTGCGCGGAGAACCACTGTTTACACGACGGCCGACACCTGAGAGAAGAGCTCCACCACCAACACCGTCGAGGACTGGACCGCGGGAGGGACTTCTCTGGCGTCTTACGTTACGCGTCTGCGTGTGTTCCGACTTGCGCGCGCGCGCGTGTACTTTGCACCCCCTCGCGAGAGCGCGCCGCGCCAATCCTACGGCTGCGAGCAAACCGCGAGCGGCCTATGGCTCAACGTGGTTGGTGTGTAGTCTGTTCGCCGGCACAAATTCCAGCCGACGCCCGGAAAGGTGCAGCGCGGCGCTCCGTGCGCTCGGGCCGTCGGCGTGATAAGGCGGCTTATCTAATCGCAGTCTTAGGTGAGCACGCACTCCTAGAAGGCGCCTTTCTTGAAGGAGGCTCAACAAGGCATTGCCAGCTGCGTCTGCACTGCGGCCAGCAGCCCCTCTCGAGAAGGGACGCGCTGGCTCAAGGAAATACTCTTTAAGCCAGACGGGCGACCCAACCAGTACCGGTGAAAACAAGCGCGCCTCGGTCGCCGTTATCGCCAGCGCGGCATCTTTCTTGCAAGAGCACTGGGAGCGCTGAGGAAGCACGTTTATCGAAAAGCGTGGGCAGAAAAACTTCCTTAAAGCGATAATAACGACACTAAATATCACAAAAACCGTGACTGAATGGATATAAGAGAGGCAAGACGACGACGTACTTCATCAAAGTACGATGATCCTGTTCTGCGCGAGTTCAGCATGAACACTATAACTTGTATGTGCGAAGTTTTCACAAATGAACTCTCACAAACTCGTGAGATTTCGAGCATAGCGGCAACCGAGTAAACTAAAGCAACCTCTGACTAGCTCGTGCATAATCCGCATTTCCTAAGACCAATGTATCGATCATCGCACTTGAAATGACAATCTATTAGTAACCGACACCCAACCCAAGTACAAGAACTCGATTTCTAAACGTCGCAAACATAAGGACAACACAGCCACGCCTCCGTATCCCCCGTTGATCAGTGAAACCGTATGCATAGAGAATGGATTCGTATACTGACGTCAGGGAACTCTCGCTTTCATAAGCAGAGCGCGCTAAAGACAACGTGACACGCCATTTGTTCGCTCGACCGTAAACAAGCTTTCTGCGGCTCTCCCTGCCACCCCCTTTCCCTCCTCTTCGTACGCAACTTTTTTTCCGAAGAGGCCAACATATTTCTCCGCAAACACGTGGCGCAAGATGTACTCGGAAAGTAAAGGGAAAGAAAACAAAAACGTCGAGCAACTAAATAAACTTGAATCACAGATAGTCGTTAAAAAAAAAAAAAGGAAAACGAAGCCTCAAGGTGGCGTTCTCGGCAGAAGTATTCGCGGCGTGACCCGACCCGAAATGGTGACCCTTGCGTCCCTTCGCAGATCGTATATCCCGACGTTCCTCACCGCCGACACGCACACTCTCTCTCTCCTTCCAATCTGACGAGAGAGAAAGAGAGATGAGCACGGCACCAGAGACGGCGCGAAACGTGACCTAAACACACCGGCGGCATCGGTCACGGTTGCTCCGTTTTGCTGTTCTTTTCGAAACACCCCTTTTGTTGGACGAGAGGCGGCGAAAAAAAAAAAAAAAAAGAATCGCCGCCCCCACCGCCGTCACCACTCGTTCTCTCGAGCCGCTTTTATTTCATCTCCCTTCCTTTCATGACCCTGCGCGCTCCCTGCATATTCGAAGCATTGCCGTCGCGTACACTCTGCGTGGAATGCATGCGCGAACTCCAAGCCCTGTTTCCCTTCGGTAATATCTCTTTTTTTATTCTTTTCCTCACCCAGAAAGACGAGCACGTCCTGCAGTGCAGGCAACAGCGCGCGTCGCATCGCACTGCATTGCAGTCGCGTGATTCGAATAAGAGAGCGAGGGAACGGGGCGCACAGTTACCATACGCTCGGTGTGCGTGTCGCCCTCTCGAACTGAGGCTTTCGATCAAACGCAGGAAAACGAACGTCGTGCGACGACGCTTGCCTCGGCTATACAGGCTGGCGTTCGTGTTTACAGGGCAGCCTTCCGGAGAAACGGCCCCACGGGGCCCGCGGGCGGAGAATGCGGTGTCCTGTGTGCGGCGCTAGATGCGCCGACGACGAATCGCGACGTGGCGAGGTTCGCCAACCTGTCCGAAATCTCAGGCACGTATAACACGCTCGCGCGAAGATCCGGTCCTTTTCCATACGGGCCGTGGGATTTGGTTCACCGGTAAACTTTATTATTATTCAGCGACCTTACGGTGCGCTTTAAAGCTTTCTACGAAAGCGTCCTGTATCTCTGCGTACACTGACAACGGCTAGGTAGAACACACGGTGTACAGATGAGAAAAGCTAACCGAAATCGTAAAGCCAATTAATCACGTCGTCTTCGTGAAAAGTCGTACGTCGCTCTGTGTCGAAGAAAGTGTAAGAGAAAGAGGTTAATCTGGATTGCACCCAGTGTGCTACCTTACACTAGGGGAAGGGAAATCTGAGAAGGGAACACGACTGCAGCGTGCGAACGCTCGCGCGCACTTGAAAGTTCACCGTGCAGTTACAAGTGCGCAAACAGCAGCGAACAACATATCTACAAATGTGAGAGAACAATGGCAGTGGCTTAGCTCGGCTATGCAAGGATATACGTAGCGAAAGCTAAGGCATAGCCTGGTTAGCCTTGGTTAATATTGACTGCAAGTCCAGGTTAGTCTGGTTGTCTAGCTATGTTGCGGCGTTTAGCCAGTCGTTCGGCGCGCTGTTCGTCTATTTCCTAGGCGATTCGTTTCCTCTTCATCTCGTTCCGATGTCGATTCCAGGCCTCCTTATCAGAATTGTCGCCGTCCATACTGCCGCCTCAACTGTGGTTGCGGCGCACGCGCGCTCTCCTTTTCAATCCTCCGACATGTTATCAAGCATGCGACGTAGCTGGCGAAGCGAGCGGAGGCAAGCGCAACGACGAGGAATGCGCTGTGACGTCATACCAAACGGCGGCGGAACACCTGTGTCTCGGTGCTACAAGTGGCGCATGCGCAGTAGTGACTAGGGAGCGAGAGAGAGAGAAATATCCACGGCGAGGCGCGCGTTGTGACGTCATGTGCCTCCTCGGAGCACCGCCACGGCGAAATCGCAAGTTCGCGGCCAGTAAAGCTTTCGCTTTAAAATGGATGATGATTTGACCCGCGCAGCTGCAATCTGTATGAACGATATTTTCCAACCAACGCTGCTGTTATTAGCGACACCGAATGCATAGCAGAGCCGAAGAAGATTGCCATACAAAATACACATTCTGCAAATAGGTTTCGGGACCAGCTCAGTATACAGTTCCTCCTAGATTGACGGCTCGAAGTTACCGAACCCCAGTAAAAGCTCATCGCATCATTAGCATCAATGTTGCCTTTTGCAAGACTTGTTTCGAGGTAGCCCGAAAACATACACAGGACGACCGGACAAAGCGCCTACTTTACTGAACTGGCGGAATTTATTGAAGCAAGCTAGTTTCGTATACATATCGTGCTAACGGTACTACTCGCAAGATAAATGAATGAATGAATTCCGGGGGTTTACGTGTCAGAACTACGATATGATTATGAGGCACGTCGTAGAGGGAGGGGGGACTTCGGATTAATTCTGACTATCTGGGGTTTTTAAACGTGCACCCAGTACACTTCTTTCATTCCCGCCCCCATCGGTACGCAGCCGTTGCGGCAGAGATCGAACCCGCGACCTCGAGCTCAGCAGCGTAACGCTAAAGCAATGCAAAAAAAGAAACGAGAAAAGAACACACTCTGGTGGGGCTATCAAAGATCCAAAAGCGCGCTTTCACCGTACAAAGCGGCAACCGATGACTGGCTCAAGCACGAATCAATACCGACCTTCCAAGCTTGCTTGCTGCTCTCCTTCGTAGGAGATTCTCTCAACGCGACAAAACCATCCGTATCTTACGGAATTGCGAAATCAAATATATGGTTGGCAAAGCACCGCTGCACGTGAAGAATCTTGTGACCAAAGCCCGGACGCCAGCGAAAAGACTTAGCACACCACATGACCTTGGTTGTAAGAATTATGTATGACGCAGAGCTGTAGGTACAAACATTGACCCCTCTCGTTTTACGAGGAACGTGAAACGGAAAACCGAGGCTCCGTAAACATTTACAACGTCAGCGTTCTTACTTTCTTTTTTCCTCGGAGAAAGCTGGTCGCAAGATACACTGACGCCAGCTATATCTTTACAGCACGCGGCCGCACTACGATGTGTAAGGCAGGCACACCTGGCCACTAACGAAAGCATTTTCTTTTACTGCCGAGCTTCCCGTTTTTAACAAGACAGTTCGCTGAAGCTGCCACGCAAAATGCACGGGCTAAACGTTTATTGTAGAAGAGGGGAAGGAGCGAACTACGGCTTTCGCTTCGTTCCTTTAATGAGTGTTACGTTATGTCTTTTTTTGTTTTGTTTTTCCTTCCTGTTACAGCGGTACTAGAGATTCTATGGTCATTGTCTCGAGTATGATTGAGAAGGGAAATTATTCATGAGCGCACGGACTGTTACAATTAACAATTAAAGAAACGACAGTTTACAAAGCTAATAGAGCGTAACTTTCCAAAGAAGAGCCACACAGCATAAGAGGACATCGCGCTATGGAATGCATATCGTTAAATATGCACGTCAAAACAATCCTGAAGGTATGTAGGCGGAAGATACGTAAGTTCTATACGATACTCGTTGGCGAGCTATCACGCCGCCTCGGTTCGTCCTTCGTTCTCTTTTGCTTCGTGTACATCGCCCGTGGGTCCAGCGCCCAAACAAAACGCCGTCCAAACAATAGCTCGGGTGCCAAGAACAGGTCCATTGTGTTCGATCGCACTCGGCTTTTCCGCGCGCGGGCAATCTGCATAGTCTCGTCACGTGTTCGCTCGGCTCCAGGCGCACCAGCGGCGTCCGCGCATCCAGTATCGCCGGCGTCGTTCCCAGATCCACTGCGCGAGCTCACGTTCCAGGGACGATGCCACCAACCCCCTCAAACAACACACAAATACCGCGCGCCTCGACGTCGCCGCGCGAGTGCTTAGAAAGGAAGCATCGTCTGTGCTGTTCTCTGTCCAACGTTTCGGTGTAAGTTAACACTACCGAAGGGAAGCGGGACGAAGGCGCGCGTTTTGTTTTCGTACCGCGAGACGCGGCTCACGAGGTACGGCGCGCGAAGCTTGATCAGCCATTGTTGCTATACGACAAGAGGCGCGAGACACACCCTGCGACAACGGTCGTGCCCTTCGTCCAAGGACGCGACGCACCGCAACCACCTGCGGTAGCGCCAGTGCACCGCAACCTCAGCGAAAGAAGCAACGCAGAGATCTCGCGCGAGAGTTTTCCTGCCACGCCGCCCTCGCCTGACGGCTTGTCACATTCGCATATGCGTAGAAGAAACAAAAAGTGCGTGTATGCGAATGCGACATGGCGGCCGCAAGGAGGCTCCCGGGGAAGCGTTCTGAGCGCTAAAGAAAACCGGATAATTTATGAGACGACTTTTATTTCGGTGTGTCCCAGTGCGCAAGTACTGGAACAGTGAGCTGCGCTGGACTTAATCCGCGGATGGAGATATATATGCGTGGGAAAATGCGCCAAGGCAATTCGCTTTCGAACGCACGTCAAGCCGGCTGTGATTGGTCGTTGTGTTTAACAGGATATATTGTCGCGGTTGGCAGCCCACGCGTCAGGAGAGGGAGAAAGGTAAGGAGGGGAGGAGGGGGGCATGCTGCCTCGGCAAAACCAATAGTGTGTTTAGACGGCGGCAGCGACGGATGAATTCCGCAAACTTAATTCTGAAGCACACAATTTAAGCAGCCGTTTAGGAGGTCAATATCGCAGTCACGGTCTCGAGAGAATTTTGAAACTAATAAGATGCCCAACATTGCACAACGCCACCATCATCGCCACCACGTCAAACAACAAACACAGAAACGACGGAAAGGAATGCTTGCTCGCAGGTGTCTGGTGGAATGTCCATGAAGTACCTGGTCTCCGCCGAACACGTAATCCCGTAGCGACGCCAAAGTAAGGGAGATTGAAGGGCCTCCGCGGCGCGTCTATTATGTAAGGCGCATACGCCATTAATCCGATTGGGGGGAAGGCCGTCTCGAGGGCGACAAAAATCCGGCCATAAATATGCACGCCTCTGGCAGCCCGGACGGCATACGACAACAAACAAACAGCAGCAAGAAAAACCAGAGACGCCTCCCGAACCACGCAAGCCGCGGGCGTCAGGGATGGGGGCCAACGACGGGGGAATAAAACAAGAATAAACGCCGAAACACGACACACAGAAACATCTCGCGGAGTGAAGCGCGGGAGCCTTCAAGCGCCGCCGCTCTGCTCCCTCGAGTTCCCATCGAAAATTCCGCGGCCCGATGGTGGCGGTATGTTATAGCTGCGGCCGTAGTGGCGTCAGGTCGCATATAATATAATAGAAGCGGTGCACCGCGTCCACCGTTGTCGCGACGTCTGCAGTGCCGTCGGGGTGTGCAAGGGTGCCGCGGTGCGCGCTGTCGATTATTACAAGCCTCTGGCACCCGACACTCTCGCCCATGTGCCGCGCTCTGACTGAAGATCCCCCTCCTCCGGTGACGCCACGACCAGAAGGTTCGCTCTCGCCGGGTCCTCGGGTTGCCGAACGCTTCCCTCTCCCAACGATTCTCTTTGTTGCCGCATCGTTCTTCCTCTCAACCCTCCAGGCTCGTTGCATACTGCGACCCCCCACCACAAGCTTCGCTCTCTTTCAACATAAGGAGACGATCAACCGAGTATGTATGGCTCCTCCTCCCCTCCACTTCGCGGGTCGAAATTGGAAAACCTCCATTATTGTGTCGCTCCCACCCCCCTCACCCCCTGCCTTCTCCCCCAAGCCAGCCATCGCATCACAAACCGCAAAACCTCACGAGATGCCGCGCGTAACGTGGCTTCTCCTTTCCTTCTTCGCGCCTTCTGCTGTGGATGTAGGCAGCAAAGAGCGAGAAATAGAGAGACAGGTGAAGAAAGAAACATCGTAGGAGAAGGCCTGGCTAGATGGAACAAAAAGAGCGCCTAGAACATACGTTTTATCTAGTACTGGCTTTTTTATTATTTCCCTCAATAAGACGGGAGGCGGCCGGCGCCGTGGGCGTAATAACAACAATCGCAAGAACAACATCACCGACGCCATTAAGGGAGGAAAGCAGCGGGCATCGCGGGGCAAATGTGCTTGTTTAGACTTAGCGCGCGTACCGCGAATCACCGGTCAATGACATCGCTCCCTGCGGGCCTCTCCTCCATTCCAGATAGACTGACGCCGAAAGATGGGCAAACGATCCTTACACGCCAATCAGAATCGGCAGTGCGCCGTTCATTCCTCGCGATTCGTTCGTCCATGGAGAAAGGCAGCGTCTAGCGACCGCTAGTCTGAAACGGAGCGATAGTGACGGGTTGGGCCCACTAATTCGGGTAGCACTCGGTTCTTTCGGTCTTTCAGACGGTCAATTGCACTGAAAACACTGAAACGGATCACAGCACTCGTGATAGTTCTACTTAGAGGCAGGCCAATAGCTAACACAGCGCGATTACTGGGTGACTGTGTGTTTGTCAGGCATGACAGCAAACAGTGCAGTTTTGTATTCACCGCGTGATTTCGGCGAGTAACTCGAGTTGTTTTGATTGTTTTGTTCCTCGAGCAGCGACACGACTCTTTCGACTTTAAGTGTGCTAAGAAAGTTGTCTGTGCGGTCAAGTGTAGTAGAGGACTTCATCGTTTCACGCTAACACACCAAAAACGCATTCGTTCGCAGACATCCGGAAGCGGGCTCTGCGTGACACGGTCGAGCAGTTCGTTGTTTCGCTTCTGCGATCAAGCGGTCTACTGTCTTCGAGGTACTCGTTATAGAGAAGTCGAATACGCGTTTCGACTCGCTTCCTGGCATACACTCACTGACGACTAAGTCAAATCGCACTAGCGATTTCCAAGACAAATCAAGAACAACCAGGAAGCAGCTCATAGCAATCAACCTACACACAGGTTCGGGGAAACACGAGGCTTCTGTTCTGCATATCGCGGCGAAAGACAGCGTCACGCAACACGAAAGAGTCAGAAAGTTAGGCCGAAAGGTTTCGCCTTATTTCTAACGACCGCCTTTTCGGAAAGCAAACCGCCTAACGGATCAGAGGCAACCGGTAAGAACGTACTATACGGATCGATATCCACTTCTAATTCTTAGCTGTGTTAATACACGAGGAGGCGTGAACGGCGTATACGCACGACGACAGACAACGTGCCCGAGCTGGATCAAGTCTTCAAGCCGCCGCGAAGCCCTACGATGTAGGGCAAATGGGTGCGGGTTCGCAAGGGAGAAAAAGAAAGCGCTGACACGTTATGCTAGGAGCCAAGGCGGAAGGAGAAAGGGAGCCACCGCCCGTTCTTCACTCGCGGTAGAAAGAAAAGAGCGCATCGGGCGCATACGACGCCCGAGGAGACTGGCTGTCCCACCTTCGCCACCCCACCTATAAGGAGAAGTGTGGGAGCCACAGCGGCAGCCTTGGCCCGCAACCAACAAAGGCACCTGCGCTCCGGTCGGGGCCGCACGCCGTCTGGCCCGAGTCTGGCCTCCGGGTTCTCTTTCCAGGCCAGTTGGGGGAAAGAAAGACGGAGCCCTTCTCCCTTTCCGAGCCCGCGCACGGGTGCGCCCGCCGGTGAAGCGGTCTAGCTGAGCGTCATGTCCCCCGCATTTCGACTCCTGAATGCGAGGCCTCCCTCGCTGCCGCGTATGAACGACAGGAGGTGCATAAAAAGGAGCCGTGGCCCGCCGCCCATATAAACAACCCCTACCGGCCGTACCTGTACGACCCGATGCGGTGGACTGAATAAGTACCGTTCTTTTATTCTGCTGTTTGCTGCGAATAACACATTTTTCTCTATCTTCCGTCGCGCTCTTATTTTTTTGTGAGTAATCGCCCATCGCCGCCGCGACCTCTTCGCGGAGAAGAACAATATAAACGAATAAAGAAATGTAAAAACGCATCTCCCCCAGCGGCACCCCGGTCTTCAAGGTCTCCCGGGCCGCCGAGAAGCCGCGGCGACGACGCATTGAAATCCCTCGCTCGCGAAACGGCGACGGTTCCCTGCGTTTGGTTCCCTCGTCTCGGTTTTCTTTTCTTTCCTTTTCTCTCTCTCTTCTCGAGGCAGTCGCGCACCAACCGCTGGCCGGCTTCCTCGCTTCTCCATACTGCGTGTCCTCCTGTGGCAGGGCAGGCCAGACACTTCGCTTATTGCGTTTCTAAGCCTTCCTCCTTGAAGCCTAACCTCCCTCAGTCGCCGCATCTCTTCCCCTCGCCGTGACCCTGCCTGGCGGCACCGAACGCCGTCGCGGAGTGAGGTAAGAGAAGAATGCCCGCGAGGGCCACGGCGCAATTGTGGAGACGCCGACGGGCACCCGTGAGCTAGCGGCGGCCAGGAATTCTCTGCTGACCCGGCGTGAGATGCGTGTAGTGGCACATACGGGCCGAGTTCGTCATGTGTGCCCGCTGCGGACCCCGCGCGATGCGAAACACCCGGCCGCGAGAATTCGGAGACGGAAGCCTCGAAAGAGGCTTTCATCAATTATACGGAACTGGAGATTTTCGCCGCAACTGTTCTGGAACAATGCGATAAACGCGACAAGCCGCGATGCACAAAGGGAAATCTACAAGGTAGCCGACTGAGACTTGGTGTATTTGCGAGATGAACGCGCGTTGTGTGGAATACAGTGCGCTTGCGGCACTCATGCGGATTTTCTCAACGAGTGGACAGCGTGAAACACGTGAAAAAAATTACGGGGTTTTACGTGTCAAAACCACTTTCTGATTATGAGGCACGCCGTAGTGGGAGACTCCGGAAATTTGGACCACCTGGGATTTTTTAACGTGCACCTAAATCCAAGTACACGGGTGTTTTCGCATTTCGCCCCCATCGAAATGCGGCCGCCGTGGCCGGGATTCAATCCCGCGACCTCGGGCTCAGCAGCCCAACACCATAGCCACTATGTAACCACGGCGGGCAAATTCACATTTGTGAAGAAATCCGTGTCCCGTAAACATTTGTGGCCAAGTGTGCACGCTTGTTCTAGCTAACTGTCACCTGGTAGACATGTCTTTAGGCATTGCTCAGCCGAAGTTTTCGCCGCACTCAAGGCACACAGACCGGCCACATGTCCCAACCATGATTTTCCTCTAATAATCCTTCAACTCAGGAGAAACAGAAGCAGGGCACGAAATTAGAAGCCTTCCTCCGCCCGACCGATAATAAAAAGAAAGATATAGACATCATAAAATAAGAGCAAGCATTTCTTCTTTCCCCAATATACGCAGCTGGTTCTCGTTCTTGATTGGCAGGCGCGACCGTATAACAGTTTCTGCATGCACGTTAGGGAACTGGCGAGATTGAGTGCAGCTTTCTCTAAAGGGCCCCTCACCAGGTCTGGCCATTTTGAACTGACAAGCACATAGCATACACTGCGTGCTAACGATCGTGTCTGCAAAGGATTACAACACTACGCACCGCGGAAGACCTGAAATTTCAAACCGAACGCCGTTTTTCCTTTTTCTCGCGGCCGCCACGCTCCAAGCCGGACGGCGACGTAGTCGTGCCCCTGCGCCTACGTAATCGTGTCCGCAGTGTGACGTCGCCCGTGGTGACACGAGACTTCGAGAATTATTCAAGACAACATCTGTTATCTGTGCGATCTGTTGCTTGAATTGACGAATTGAAGGTTAAAGAAATAATAAAACACACAAACGGAATGCCTGCGTCTTTTTTGTTTTACTTCGCACGGAAGGAAGAGAGATGTACTTCCGCTTCGTCTGCTTGTTCCCACGGTCGTGCGGTCACGTGCGTAGGTACCGAAACTATGCCATTTTCTACCGTACTCCAAAGCGTGATCATGATCATGATCAGAACAAGCGCATCGCTTGTTCTGCCTCAGTATTCGTGTAGCACTGAATTATACCGCTAGTCATGTTTCCTTGTGCACAGCGCGCAAAATCGTGCGCTGCGCGAACGAGACACCAGCCCGCGCGCGACGCCGTCAGCGGAAATGCGTAGCGCCGAGGAAAAAAAAAAAAAGCGACCAGAAAAAAAAAATAAAGAAAGACGGCGGGGCCTGTGACGTATGCGTCACGCGATTCTCGATGTCTGGTATGGGAGAACGCAGGGAAGGAATTTCGCTTGCGAAGACTAGACGGGGCGAGTGGAGAGCGCCTTGCTTGGCAGTGGAGCCCGCCTTCTAAAATCATGGGTTCGCGGCACTGAAATATTTATATCTCGGCTATTAATGAACCGATCTGAAACATCTTTGCGGCAGAACGCCCCCTAGAGGACGCGTAACAACTTCCAGCGTATAACGAAAATTTGCTATGGGGCCTGGTGAGGGGCCCTTTAAATGCGAAAGCGCGTTTAAGCTCTTCAACCTTTCATTAATAATAATAATAATAATAATAATAATAATAATAATAATAATAATAATAATAATAATAATAATAAAGTGTACAGCAGCGCGTCAGACCAAAGTGCACCGACGTGCCGAAACAGCGCGATAACCAAGCATGTGTGGATCGACCGACAGCGCCCACGTTCACAAGGTCAGTTTTACCATGATCTTTTTTTTTTTTTTTTGGGGGGGGGGGGGGGGGGGGCCTTCTTGATTGGCATACAACGACTTACGGCAAGAAGCGTTCAAACTATCGCGAGTCACCGTTCTCGTTCAGCCTCCCTCCACATGTATACTACAAAACTATGCAAAAGCAATGTTGTTCGACGCGTCGTCTTCATTCAACAAGCGAAAGTTCTAGTAAACGTAACTCCACAAAATCTTCCATTTAATTCCTTTGTTTTTCTTTTTCATCAACGCCGACAGCGCTCATATAAAAGCGCTTTTGTTTTGCTGCTCCTTGTACAGAGAGAACTCTATGTAGAGGAGAGAAAACAAAATTCAGGCTCCACCCAGGAACGAATCACGCTTCGCAGTTGTACATAATACGCAGTACATCACCCCGCAGCAACCGTACACGCCCGCTCCGCCCCTATTATTAAAATGCGGCTTAACGCGGAGGCGGTGCGTCATGTCCATGAGTCACCCGCGACAGTTTTTTTCGCCCGCTGAGCGCTTGCTTATCATCATTTACGAAACAAAGAGAGCAAAACAGATGCGAGGCTCTCCCACAGTGCGCCCGTGCACACGCAGCGACATCCGAGGCGCGGAGAATTAGACATGCGAAGCGTCCTCGTCGTCTTCCGCGTCCTGTGGCCCTTTTTTGTGCGCCGACGTGGGCACGGAGGAGGCCCACAACGGAGAGCGTCGAAAGGGACGCCCCTCGGGGTCACACTCGAGCCGTTGTTCAGCGCACGCGGCGTGTGTGTGTGTGTGTGTGTGTGTGTGTGTGTGTGTGTGTGTGTGTGTGTGTGTGTGTGTGTGTGTGTGTGTGTGTGTGTGTGTGTGTGTGTGCGTGCGTGCGTGCGTGCGTGCGTGTGTGTGTGTGTGTGTGTGTGCGTGCGTGCGTGCGTGCGTGCGTGTGTGTGTGTGTGTGTGTGTGTGTGTGTGTGTGTGTGTGTGTGTGTGTGTGTGTGTGTGTGTGTGTGTGTGTGTGTGTGTGCGTGCGTGCGTGCGTGCGTGCGTGCGTGCGTGCGTGCGTGCGTGCGTGCGTGCGTGCGTGCGTGCGTGCGTGCGCGCGCGCGCGCGCACGGAGAAAGCACCGGAGCGCGTCCAAGCGTAGGCGTGTTTTAAACCTCGGCACGGGAAGTTGCGGGGCCTCGAGCGGGATTGGGCACGGCTTCCACGGCGGTAGAAGAGCGGCTGCTGCTCAACACAGCGCGGTGAAAACTGCGTTTGTCCATTATGCACGGGCGACGCTGCAGGACACTGCAGCAGCGGCTGTTGACGCCTGGCACGCGATCCTTTTCCCCTGGCCCTCTTCCATTTCCGCCCCGAAAGCCGTAAGCACCGTAGCGCACAGTTTGCGCAGCCTGTCGGCAAACGTGCACGCATCGGAACCTGCAAACTTTTTTTCTGCAACAGTATAGGGTCGAATATATATAGAGCAGAAGGTTATACCGTTCTGCAGTTACCGGTAGCACTTACCCTCAACTGGGCATATGCGCTGTACACCGAGGCTCAGTCTCGTCGCAAGGCCCAAGCTCGAGCTGACGAGCTAATGTCAACACGCATGGCGCACTCAGCCAATGCGGACGGTGCTAACTCTTCGTCGTTGGAGCTGCTTGCCCCTCATTTTACTACACTCTCCCAAATGCGGTAAGTCTAATCTCATTGGCCACAAGCAGATGTGGCCAATCTGTTAGGCTGATTAGACTAGTCTGGTTAGTAACCTGGCTCCCTGCGGTGGTTAGGCTGGCTCCCTGCGGTGGTGGTACCTATATTTTCCCTCTCTTTCTCCTCTTGCTGTCGTTTCCTGTCATTCGGGTGTAGTCGCAAAGCAGCAACGTTCCACCGAAATAATCCAATGCGATGTTCAATGAGCGCTTAATTATTGAAGGCATGCGGTCTCCCAGCAAAGCAACCCCGATCGCGTCAACGCCCAACGCAGAAGTAAGACAGCTGCCGCGAACAGAAACATCAAATGCAATGTCAGCTGGTTTTCTCTTTCTACAGAGAGAGAGACGAACCTTTGAAAATGAAATCTCCATCTCTCGGGAAAGGTGAGCAAGGAGATGGAGGAAGATAAATTCATCGTCAGCTCTCGGCGTCCAGCGCTCAAGGAGGAGTCCTCAACACTCCTCACGCATCACGCCTTTGAAACGCTGCACGAATTTTCCGCATAAGAGGTTGGAACTGCTACAAAGTTTTAGAAATAGCGGGACCAGTTAGCGTACGCTGATGATCCCGCATAACGTAACTCGAGCACAGTTTGGGTTATGTGCCTTGCGCTGTACCACGGTCGTCATTTCCCGGGTATGCTGAAAGTCCATCAGTGCACGGAAGTCGCTTACACCAGTTTTAGTAACAATACGTTGGCGTGGCTTGCACAAGCTAAAGCGCTAGAAGTTCAATGGACTAATTGATTGATTGATTGATTGATTGATTTTATCGTCTCATATTACACTGGACCTATAAGAGACGTCACAGTGGAGGGCTACGGATAAACGTTGACCTCCTGGGCTTCTGTCGTCCTCGGAATCCGACCACCACCCACCGTGGTTGCTTAGTGGCTAGTGCGTTGCGCTGCCAGGCACGAGGTCGCAGGATGAAGTCCCGGCCAAGGCGGCAGCATTTCGATGGGGACGAAATGCAAAAACGCCCGTCTACCGTGCATTGGGCGCAGGTTAAAGAACCCTATGTGGTCAAAACTAATCCGCACTACGGCGTGCCTCATACTGAGATCATGGTTTCGGCACGCACAATCCCGGAATTAGCTTATTTATCGACCACCACGGCCGGGAATCGAACGCACGACCTCTTCTTGCTCAGCAACAAAATGCCACACATCCACTGTGCATCGTGCGTTGCCTACAAACTCCGCTCAGCTTCTTTGCAGTTATAAGGCCCAGAGTGGCTGAGAGTGTTCGGTAACTCGAGTCAACTATTCCTCTCTGTCAGAAGCTTCCTCGAACAAGCGAGGCTGGCGAAAAGTTCGAACCGTACATTCTTCCTCCGCGCGGGGCCCAACGGCGTGTCTCCGTATAGCTCGATCATGTCTGTACGCGGCGCACCACCGCAAAGCGGCGTCACTCGGGCCTGGTCCAACGACGTGCCAGGGTTGGTTCTCACTGGCATTCACGAGCGGCCTTTCCCACGGATGGACGGCGTGAGATCACATAGGCGGCAGGGACAGCGCGCGCGCGACCGCTGAGAAACGGCCGCGCTCGCGCAGGTAAGCGCGCGCAGCCGGCACACGGTATATAGTCGCGTTGCGACACGGGACGCTTCTCCGCGGCGAGCCGAAGCTCGTGAGAGAGAGGCGACCACCGGTGCGTCAGTGTAAAGCCCCTCCTCTACTCTAGCATAAAGGGGTCTTTCTTAAAAAACGTCAGCGCCTGTAGGGGCGAAGAGTAGGCTGCGCCGAAAGCATGACATATGGAGACAAAAGAGACCCATAGCGTCCTAACTAGCCTACCATGGAGCGAGCAGACTTCGCGTTCGATGAGCGCTTTCGTCATTTAAGAGACCGACGAAGAGGGAAAGGCAGGGAGGTTAAAACCAAGGACGTGTCTGGTCGGCTACTCTGCACTCAGGGAAAGAGAAAGGGGGGGGGGCGGAATGATAGACAGTCAGCGTGAACGCACTCGCAGAGGTGATGAACATTCGAGTGATAAGAAGAGGCTCATATACAAACGCCACCATGAGCGCCTGGGCGCTTTATTGTTTCGCAACTTTGATGGTAACGTGAAATGTGGCCAGTGTTGGACCCCGCTCTTCAAGGAGGTAGATGTGGTGCGGCGACGTGCTGCCAGACCCTCCTTCGAACGAACTTTAAGATAACCAATGAAACTTTTCGATTGTACTGCATGCATATGGTCCATCTCGGCACGAGGTTGCGGGTTCGATGTCGGTGGCGGCGGCAGCATAATACCTAACGTAGACGGAATGCAAAAAACGCTGCCCCACTATATAGCGTGCCTCATAATCAGATCGTGTTTCTGTCACGTAAATCCCTCAAACCTAATTATGTTTTATATATCATAAGAAGCCAACAAACAAAGACACCAAGCATAGCATAGGAAAAATTACTTGTACTTATTAATTGAATTAAAGAAATGATCAATTAATGGAATTGAAAGTGGATGAAAAAGCAAGGGGCCGCAGGTGGGGCACGAACCCAAGTCTTCGCATTACGCGTGCTTCTCATCCTTATGTATATGTATATATATATATATATATATATATATATGTAAGAATGAGAAGCACAACTTCGCGGTTATCCTTGGTTTATTTGCCCAACAGTTTTGGTCAGTGGATCGAGCTTTTTCAAGGGCTACAGAAAGGTCGTCCACCAACCGAAAGCGTTGGGCAAGTAAACCAAACATAACTGCGAACATGTGCTCCTCAGCTTTCTAAATACGATAGGCCCACTGACTAGAAAATTCAGTCAATTAATTGATTAATTAATGCGTCGAAATAATTAATTAATTAATTAATTAATTAATTAATTAATTAATTAATTCTCGCCGAAAGTACGTTTGCTTACACTGAACGCCGCAGACATAAAAAAAAAGTGCGTCTCGCATCCTGCATGAAAACTTCGGTCAAAGTACGTTGACCCTTAACACCGATCTACCAGCACAGGAGCGAAGGGCAGCGCAGGAGTTTCCGCTATGCACTAACCGTTCCTTCTTCACGTTCAGAAGGCTTTGTAGATCATCAAGTAGCATTATCCCTTCGAGCATGAATCTATAGACACTCCGTCGCGATCGCAAATTTTGTAGGCGTGTGGGTGAGAGTCAGATTTGAAGCAAGATTAGTGCGCGGCACAGTTTCCTCCGAGGCTCCAACTATTTCGCCAGTGGCCACCTCTGTGTATACGTTCCGCGAGCACGATCAGAATCACGTGCGTGAGCGCAGACGGGCCATGCAGCGGTCGCGTGATGAAGCATACAGACCGAAAGAGAATGCTGCACTCAGAAAGTCGCTCAACCGTGCCAGCGAATAAGATCCCGCAGCGGGCCACAGTCAGCCGGGAAGAGAGAATTCAAACTATCACAGCGCAGTTGCGCCAGTCCATTACGCCTCCCCCCTCCCCCCATCGTTCCCCCCATCACCCCCACACTCCCGCGTTTTCTAATCGGTCCACACGAGCGAACAAAGCGCCCTCCAAACAAGGTAAACGCCGTGATCTACTGACCCCAGGCGAGAAATGGCCGCGGCTAACTCGCGGCGCTATTCAGGCGCGCCGCCGCCACGTAGTCTGCGGCGGCCACGTGATGGAAGAAGTGCGGCTGTTTATTAGAAATGAAGGTTAAGTGTGCTCCGATGGGCGCCTCATCTCTTCCCGTCAAGGGGCAAGCTCTCGCCGCTGGTCGTCGCGCCGGGACGCGTCGTTCTTCTTCCTCGGCACGGAGCCTCGCGATCCACCGCCTCCGCCGAAAAGCGGCGCCATCCATTAACGTCATTTAAACCGGTCCGCGCCAGCGGCGACCCGATCTTCCGCGCTCGCACTTACAATGGCAGCTGTTCTCCTTTTTCGAGAAGTCTATGAAACTGCGTCTGGCTACGGAGGGGGAGAGAGCTCCGGTGACGTCACTCGGGCCATGTAGCATCGCATACGGCCGAGTGGACACGGGTGCGATCTAAAGCGGCCAGAAAAGAAGAGAAATAATAACAACAATGAAATACTACGAAGGGAAGAGTTTGGGTCTCGATCGGGACCGATGTTCAAATCAAGAAAGGAAACAAGAGGATGCGGAATTACTTTCGCGAAATTTTGCGAAGTGGCCACCAGACATGGAATTATAGGGCAAAGCAGTTTCGGTGTGCGTGTCAGGTAGATGAGGAGGTGGAAGTTGCGCCCGTAAGTCCTGCCTTGCCTCCAACAGGTAATTCTACGCTATTCAATGCTAATTCCATATATATATGAGGAATTTTATGCTCCATATTAATTTGGAATAATCCGCCAATCTCTTGGCCAATCTCCCATCGTGGGTAGAAGCCACACGTGTGACAGGCTACAACAACAACTCCATATGCGTCAATCGGCGCGAAGGGTATGAACTGAAATGTTTCTATACCTGTTTACGTTATCGTAGACCGCAAAGGAGAAATGCAGACTCTTTTTCCTTAGACAACAGAATAACTACTGACTACACGTATTACATCGAACGTTGCCTGTATAGGTCATGGTTACCTCCAGCGCGAAGTAACTGGAACAGAACACGACCGCCCCCAAGCCACGGCTCGCTTCACATTACTAAATTCATCGCACGGGTTCTCAGTGGGCAACGTGCATCTCCTCGCAATCACCCGTGTGCGCTGAACTATAGCCGCGCGCATTAAACGCGCGCCACTTAACTACGTGACAAAAATAACCCATAACGAGAAAGTGAGATGGAAGTGGGCAGCTGCCTCACGGCGAGAGGCCATCTAAAGACGTCCTTTCTTTTATCGCCTCGCCGATCGAGGGTGGTCCTTTTTTCCTTTATTTTTTTCCACCGCGGCAGCGGTTCCCGAAACGTCCGCAAAATGGGCCTACATAGGCGGCGGCAACGCAGGCACAGCGCCGCACACGCTCCGCGTGTGGGCGCAGCGGCGGCGTCAGCGCGCGAAAAGACGGCGCTGATGTGGGTCAGCTCTGCGGCGCCGGCGTCCACACGGGAGAGAGAACGGGCGACGCTCATGAGAAGACGCCATTGTGTGTGCGTCGAGTGCAGCGGACCAACGACGCCTGTCGCCGGTCTAAACGCTCGCCTAACGGGCTGCACGCACGCTGGTGCTGCTCGAACACTCTGGGGAGACTGAAACGTGCCACGTTCAGGGGAAGTATAGAGGTGGGAGGGGGGGGGGGGGAGTCAATGAGAGGGAGGATGCGCCAACTTTCCTCCACGTATTAGGAGACAAGTGCGCGACCTAAAAGAACAAGGCAAGGAGTTTATTTTTTTTTTTTTTGAAGAGCGGTGCATTTGTGTGCCACCCTGAAATGGGTGTGTACGCCGGTCGCACGACGATGCCTGCCGCGCGCATGCGCGTTTTTCTCAGAGCGGTTCGGTTTTAGCTCGGTGCGGACATCATGAGAAGCGAGCGGAGCTCGATGTGGTGCAGCGGGCGAACGACGTTTTTTCTGGTAGTCCTGCCCCGTTCTGCTTCATCAGGGCGCGGTGTCGACGCCTCAAAGCGAGACACAGGTGGCGCGCTTGTTTGTTTTGTTCAGCCTTTTTCGCGAGCGCTCGCCTTCCCTGCTTAGTTTCTGCGCGATTATTAAAGCGCGCACCGCCGCTGTTATACCGTGTACAGAGACCCGACGTCGCGAAGTGGGAGGGAGGAGCGCCTGCGGCTGCCGTTCAGTGGGCTTTGTAAAAGTCGGACAAAAAAGAAATATAACTATAAAAAAGAAGAACGCGAGTCACGAGCATTGAATGAGCTGCGTGGGTTTCTGACGAAACCTCAGATGCGCCGCGCCGCGTCCGGCCACTCTCTCTCGAGAGCTGCATATCGCGAGACGAGGTGCGTGGCAATAACCCGGCGCGGAGAAGAAAACACCTTGAAGCGACGACGACCGGAAGCTACCCGCGCGCAATACAAGATAGAAAGCAGAAGACTCGCTTCTTGCGCTAAGCACAGGAAGCGGCAGGTCGCGGCGATGCGCCCACGACGGACACGAAAACAGTGCACTAAGGCTACGGGTGTCTCCCCCTCTTTCTTACTATCTTTCTTTTCTCCCCACTTGTAAGTGCGTATCGCCACAGCGAAGCTTCCAACTTAAGTGCTGGCAGCCCTGTTCCAAAGAGTAGGTAGCTAGCTAGCGCCGTCCTTGTTTTGGAGGCATATATATGCCCGTTATCACACCACGCGCTACCAGGTCCCATCGCTGACTTCGCACCGTTCTACCCCTTTGCAGAACTTGTGCCAGCAGGTTCGTGAAATGTGGATGCCGTGAAAGTGAATTATCCCCGCAAACAGTTGCATGAACAGACGAATGGCCTGTAAAGAGAACTTGTCTGTGTAAATTCCTGAAGCGGCTTTTGTGATATACATGTGGGCAAGAAACCAAGCAAGAAACGAAATAGAACGAGAGAATGAATCATGCTCTGGCGTAGCAGCAATTTACAAAATTATTTGCGCCATTCTGCAACAGTGGAGTGTCGTAAAAGCAGCGACCACGCGAAACGTATTGCGGTGCGCACGTTGTCCCGTCCATAAATGTTGCGCCGTTCGATGACCGCGCCAAAAGGACCGGCAATAGGCCTTCAATCAAATTTCCGCATAAAGAAACAAGTCATACGCGGGAAGGTGTCAAAGCCGTATAATTCCGGCGTCGGCGCAACACAGACGAACGAGAGCCACAAATACATCCTCAGTACAAGCTTCGTATGGTGCCACCTACAGAAGTGAATACTCCTTCCGTGGTCAGCTCACTGAACGTCGTGGGGGATGGGAATAGGTGTCAATCAGGTATACAGGGACTTCCGTGTATAGAGAAAACGCACAATGGCGAAATCGTTGACTTCCTGTTGGTATCTGCGCTACGGAAAAGTCTCGATTGCCGCCGCCTCCAGACGGGACAACGACGTCTCCAGTCACAGGCCGCTCGGCGGTGCAGCAGCGGCAGCGTCCATGACGTCAGCGCCAGTGCGCGGACCGGGAACGACGCTCACGCACTCGCGTTCTCCGAGCGGTGCCAGATGCGTTGAACGGCAGCAGCGGGCGCGGATATGCGCGGGCGAGAAAAGTGGGTCACAACCCAGCGACGATGGGAGGGGGACTTTCCCCTCTGAAACAGCTGGGCGCCTCCGTGACGTCGAATGCAGGAGGTGGAGGAAGCGATAGAAAGGCGGCCACTAGAGGTCACTGCTGCGCGTGCTGCGCGCAACGTATCCCAAAATACTGTGGGACGCGCCTGCTGACCGACCGAAGACAACGCCTCGGCATTTGAATGCGCGCCGCGCGACGTTATTGCGGGCTTGCGGGAAGCCCCGACACTGAAGGAAATACTTGCAAGTACTCATCCACTGTGCACTGTATTCCATGGTATGCCCCCGAATCGGGCCATAGGGAGCACACATTGACGACGTCAAGGCCACCATATATAGTGTTGTACAGCCCGGTATAGGGATAGGGGTTATCTCGAGCGGATTATCTACGGCAACGCTGAGGAAGGTGCGGATAGGACAGCACTATGTCACGTGTGACGTCATGAGGCTTCTAAGTACAGATGGTTGCCATTCATTTCTGAAAGTGTGAAATAGCCTGGAGCAACGCAGTCGCAACAGCTTTTTTTTTCTTTTTTCCTGCACGAGAACATAAACGAAGTGTTCACGCTATTCTCGCAGCGATTGGACACCTCGAAATGCCAGGTGTGCGCGCGCCGGTGAAACTGCACATGAACAGATAGTTATAATTCACTGGAGCAGCCTACAGTGTGCTGCTAATTAGATCATCTACACTTAAGTTGATCAAACACCATGAATAAATCAACACTTAAGTTCATTTACTGTCTCATATTCTCTACAGTATGCGCTTCAGCAAGGTAAGGAGATCGGTAAAGATACTGCTATTGACGAGGTCGATTCCAAGACTAGGCAAAAGTGAAACCGAATGCGACAGCAGCATGTCCATCCACACGAAACAGACGCACAGTGTGTGCGAGTATGAGAAAGCACCAATTAAGCCTCCTGTCACGTGGGCTCCCTTCGCTCGTCCGTCTGGCCTTTCTTGGTTGCACGTCAAGAAAGCCTACGCAAATAACGGATGGCGAGCCAGGAAGTGCCGTAGCAAATCAACAGCAATACGACGTCTCTGTCGCCGCTAACTGTTTGCTTTGAACAATATGCAGGATTGCAGATGCAGTTTTGCGCAGACGGTTGGACTTAAGCATGCGCACAAACACGGGGCAGGGGCTTAGCGAATCGCTAATGACGTCTCGCAGAACAACGTGCTATGAACTCACGAAATTAACCTCACGAGCAGATGTGGCAAGCGCCCAATAAGATCCCTTAAACGATGCATTGACTCTCCACGTCCGCTTAACGCAGGCTTGTAGAATGATTTCGCTCCAAGTAACGCTCAGAGGTTTATCGATCGCAAACACCTGTTTGTAACAGGGCGCGAACGACGCCATCATTAAGCTGGCGCTATGCACCAGACGGCGTGTTAATCGCGCATTTTTCACACAGCCGGTACGACAAAGCCGCAAGCTTGCCAAGCTGCAGCAGCTGACTAAAACGCCTACGGAAATAGTGACCTACGAGCGCGTTTCGGGACATTCGCGACATCACGAAAAACTTGTACGCGAAAAATGCGTGAAGCCGCGTCGGAAGCAGCTGCTAACCGCGACCTACCAGCCCGTTTTAGCTCTCAACGCGTCCAGATGCTTCAAAGCGCACAACGCGAAGCGTGTCGCGCCGCCATCACGGCGCGCGGCGATGTTGAAGTCGCGCCAGGCGCAGCGGCCATGCAAGCGGAGCGGCGGCTCTGGGCGGCCTCTCGATAATTTACACCGTGGTCTCGGAGGCTGCGCGCCCCCGATCACAGAGGCCACGTATCTGTGCAAAGCACCGTGCTCCTGTAATGGTACACGCCACAACGGCGAGACGTTTAGACGCCGAAGACCCACCGAAGCATCATCGTTCTCCGGAGGGAGTTCGCCGACAGCTGCATGCCGAAAACCGCTGTTACTGCGACAGCCGGTGGGAGACGACGATGCGAGACCACGAACACGCGAAGGCGATATCACGGCGCGCGATTGATCAATCAAGCGAACGATATCCAACCAACGCATATAATGCGGAACGGTGCGAAAAGAAAATCAAAGACAGACAGGAGCATTAAAGGCTAAACCCCATTAGCGCGATTTTGTGCGCGACAGCGACGAGCGACGGGTTCGCGCGACGGATCGGGCCGTCGCTTGAACAGATCGCTCGGTCTTGTCGCGCGATCGCTCGGTTTTGCAAATCTAGAATTCGTCGCTCGTCGCCCGGAAGTGCTATGAGCGACTAGCCAATAACGCAAAGCCGGAACTGGATGTACATAACTCCAGTACTTCCGATTGTCGCACGGAACGAGCAAACGATTGAATTTTTATACGTGCAAGGATAAGAACCTACTGCAAGACTTTCAGGAATAGTTATGCTGCTTTTTACAGTAAAATACATCAACTTAAGTTAATAAAGCACGCGTCACGCTAGTTTCGGCGCCTATATTGCTGCCCTCATACCGGCAACACTGGGGAGACGTCGCTCGAAGTCATCGCTCGCATGGGGTGCAACTTGTAGGCGACGAGCGAACGCGACAGCCATCTCCATCGCGTCGCTTGTCGCTGTCGCGTGCAAGATCGCTTGCATGGGGTTTATACTTAAAAGGCAAACAAAACGCGAAGACCCAGAGGTACGGGGGCAATGATATCCCGAAGTGCAAAAGTTCTCAAGAACAAACCTAATAAAGACACGACCAAGCATGGAAAGCGCTGCTCTCAGGCATGACTCTCTTTTCACCGGGCAAACAGACCTCCCAGATCAGGAGAACTCTGGCAGACAGCCGCTGCCTGCTAAGGCGAACGCACGAAATCGAGATCTATCATCTCGGCAGACTCGTCTCGCAGAACTCGATGGGGGCGACTGCGTGGCGCGGGTATGGAGCGTGAGAACAGAGAAAATGAATTAACGAGCGTGAGACGGCGCAGAGGGAAAATAATGGCAGATTAAGTGACGACCGGGATGATAGCGCGCTATACATGGACGACGATCGTGGAAGGCGAGGAGAAGTGTTGAGAAGACAGAGCGCGGATCTGGCGCGCGCCACAGCTTTCGCGATGTACAAGCGCTTTGTTGAAGGAAGGGTATCCGCACTTAACGACGCCACGGTTTCGAACATTATACAGATGGGACGGACTTCGATTAGAGAGCTTTGCGAAACCACATATCAGGAAATAAACGGGAAACGAGATTGGGAGCGAGGGTGATAAGCCTATGCGTAGGCCGCGCGCGCAGTGATGAACAAGAGTGGAAGCAGCAGCTGCTCGCTGACCACGAAGAAAAAAAGAAAATGAAAAAAAACGAAGAAAAGAAAGACGCGAGCTGGCGACCGACGCCACCAGCACCAATACTCTGATGTTACAGCCGACAACGGTGTGGAACAGCTTACAATTATGTTCTGAAGCCGCCAAAGTGTTAGGTCAGTCCATTACTCCCGCACTCTTCCCCGTCCTTCCTCCGAAGCTCACACGACTCTCAGCCTCCTCTTCGTTTTAATGTGGCGCCCGTCTTGGGGCTACGGCAGTGAACCCGGTGCGAAGAACAAAACCGCCAAGAACAACAACAACAACAACGCGCCCCGAAATATACGTAGAAAGACAACAGCAACAGCAGCGAGGAAAAAGCCAGACCAAAGAATAAGCGAAGGCGCATGGTCGCGCTTCGCTTCTCCTTCGGTGCCGCTTTAGAACCGGGGGCAACATTCCTCGCCCCGCCGCGCAAGCACGTCCCGAGCAACACCTCGGTCCAATCAGTGCCAGCTTATCGACTCGTCCCATCTTCGAACAGGCGATCGCTAGCACCGAGAGAGGTGGTATGGTGGAAGTGGAGGAGAGGAAGTTGCACAGGGCAGAAAAACGACTCCAGCGCCGCAACGGCTCGAGCTACGGGGTAACGTGGCCAGCACACGTACTACCACGGTGAAGGCGCGGGTGAGAGAGAGAGAGAGAGAGAGAGAGACAAACGCGCGCACGACTCTGCTTCTGCCGCTGCCGCTGCAACACCGGTGTGGTGGTCTTGGAGAGTCAGCTAAAGGCAAAAACAAAAACCTAAAGCGAGCGAATGCAAAGCACGCCGGTCAGCGCACGCGAGCCAGAGCAGAGGCGAAGAACAGGGCCGGGAGACGGACGAGGCAACTAGCAGTTACAAATGATTAAGGGCACCTAGGATTAGAGGGAGGAGGGGAAAAGGTGTGCGTGGAAAGCGCTAGCGGGCACAGCACCGCGGAGTTGTACCGCGCACGCCTTTGGGAGAGAGGGGGCCGAGAATGAGGGCTCTCTAATAATAAAAAAGAAGGCGAGCTAGAAGGGGAGGGGGGGGGGGGGAGACCCATCGGCAGAAAGCGGCTTTGGCGGTTTGGCCGAAAGTGGGCGGGAGAGCCGCTTCCTGAAAGCGAAAACACGCAGAGCACAACAACGCGCGCGAGAGCTCCCCTCGCAGGGAGGGGGGACCGCAGCGGCGTCGGACGGAGAGGCGCTCGCGCGCAACTGGGCACGGTCCCGGAGGTATCCGGGTCCTCCGTCTCTCGCGCGCCCGTCCTTGGTCAGGGACGCCTCCTCCTTTTGCGGGACGACGACGCCTACGACGACGAAACGGCGACGGCCCGGAGGCAACGTGCTCCGGCTCGCGGGCTCGCTTTTTCTCCGAGGACACGCAATGAACCATCAGAGGTGCTTTCTGGCTCTGATTGCAGCAGCAGCGATACATATCGGCAGCCATCTCTCCGACTTGGACCTGTACGAAGATAAGCTCAATCGCTGAAAGTCGGCTCTGTACAGTGCTGTTTATCAGCGTCATCCCCATACGCTCAGCGCTGTTGCGTAAAGATGAACGTCTAAACCAGTACTCCCTACTCTCCGTGCTTGGCGCGTGTGCGTCATTCTCGCGAAATATGACACGCCTGGTAGATACAGGCGAGCCCGAGCTTTTTACATGCCTTCGTCAAAACTGGATCCCTGACATCGCGCGGCTTTCATTGGCGATGCAACTCTATGCCGCCGTATACAAGAATCTCTGACGTTGTACAGAAACGCTCTCTGAGGCGGTGTCAACGAGAGCGCTCATCGATTTTTGTATGACGTCGGTGATGACACAGTGGCAAAGCGTAATGCTGTGCGATTTCCCTGCATTCTAGTTACACGAGCTCGACTTCATCGTGCCGCAATGTAGTTTTCATGAGGGGGAATGTACGCGCACGCTTCTCCAGAAATACGACTGTCGTATGGCAGTCAGTGCCCCAAGCAGCTCAACGACGCAACATCACCAAGGGCAATTGAGTGACGCAACAAGGTCACTAACAGAGCCGCGCTACTCGGCTGAGATGAGCCTAAAGAAATAAAAAACAAATAAAAAATAAAATAAGAACATATCCCAACTTCAAAAATGTCCAGGGCGCAAAGACACGAGATGATAACGACATAATATTAATCGTCGAGTCATGACCACGTCACAAAGAGTTATCTTCCGGTGGGCGGCGTCTCAGCAGAAGCGAGCGCCGTATTTTCTCGAAGAAGAAACGAGACAGCAGAGCAAGGCTCAGACGCGAGACAGATTACCGGCCAGACCGACAACGACATCGGACCTCTGTTGTAGTACAGTTTTTTCTTTTCCTTTTTCGTTCTTTCTTGCTGCTGTCATAAGTCTGCGGTTGTCGTGCTGCCTCTGCACTGTCCAGACTCCACAGCCAGCATCCCAGAAACAGCCGGCCATCTCGCGGAGTGTCTTGACTCTTAGCTAGTCTTGGCTCTCGAAACTACCGTCCAAGGATGGTGAGATTGCTGCCTCTTCAGACAACAACGTGGCTAATCTCTTCCTAAGAAACACGCAGTTGGGGCACCAAACAGCGTTCAAGAAAAGAAAGCCGACGGGCGGCCTAAATTCAAGCACTAGGGAGGACGAAAAAAGAAGTTTCGGAAAGGAGAAGGCAGCATATGCATGTTCCCCGCGCGAAGGAGGAGGAGGAGGCGGCGGCACGAGTCCAGGCCCTTCGACGAGCCGGTCGAGCATGGGAGATATTGCCGATAGCCCAGCCGGCAAGCAACACGGGACCGGACTGGAGAAGAAGAGCGAGCTAAAAGCGACAACGAGGAATCGGCGCAGCCCAGGCGCCACTGCATCACGTCGCGAGAGGAGAGGAGGAGCGCGAGAAAGAAACGCTCACAAAAGAAACGGTGCGCGAAACAGGTAAAGAAAGAAATGCAATAATAATAACAGTATACCCGCCTGCCTACCCGCGGCTGCCACCAGCATCAGGACAGCGGCGAGAGGTCTGCCACTACCACCACCCAACTGCGCCGGTACTACACGCCGCAAAGGAAAGAGAAAGTACAGGAGGGGGGGTCAAAACACAGCGGCTACACGATGCCAGTGGCACCTGACTCCTTCGCGGCGCCGCCTCGGAGCGCGAGGCAATACCTCCGCGAGCAGCAGGGGTGCCAAAGGGGAGGCGGAAAAAAGAAAAATCCTCCTTAGAGCCAGCTATGTCTGTACACCTCTCTATGTACCTGTGCCCCCCCCCCCCCCCCGTCCCCCTTCTGCCCCAACACACACACACTTTTTCAGACTACGCCACGGCTTCCTTCGCTTGCCCGAGAAATGACAGCCGGGGCTTGCACAGCGTTTCCTACAAGGGCCCGTTCGGCCAAAATCCCGCCGCCCTCTGCCTGCATGCGCTGGCTGACAATCAAAAGTCATGATGGCGTTTCTTCCGAAACACACCGGGTCGCCGCTGTTGCGGCTGCTGTTGCTCCTGCTGCGGCACTTTGGGAGACGGTGGCGCAGCATGCGTGCCTCCGCGCTGGAAAACGAAGCGACTGGCGAGTTACGGGGGAAGCCCTTTGACGCCGCCTTTTCAGCTGTGCGACTTGCCGCGTGAGAAGCTTTAGGAAGCACAGGACGTGGACTACCCGCAGTGGCGAGTGTCATGGCTGGGGTCCATAAATGCCAGTTCAGAAGGCAACTAGATATAATGCACGTGCGCCAAGGAGTCACGAAAAGCATTCCTTTGGGGGGATTATGCTCTCATCATCTAAACGCAACTCCCTTTCGCAAGGCGCGATTTCAGCCGCAGTTTACCCTGATTCGGCGGTGTCTTTCACTGTACTCTGTGAAACTTCATCATCATTATAATGTAGGCGTGCCAAAATATCGGCGATGATCAGGCACGTACAAGTCCCTCCAAATGCACTTCATGGTAAAACTATATACCTTACTGCCAAACCTGTCATAATTACGCCGCTCTTTCATCAAAATGCCTAGCAATATCAGGGTGACGGAGAGTCTAGTTCTTCTCTTCATAGACTCTTCGTCGTCTTTTTTCAGCGCATTTAAGTTTACTTAGGCAGCGAACACCAGGCTATAGATATTCGGTGGCGTGTATCCCTTCTTCAATAACAAAAAGAAGATGCACGACGACTGGCTCCAGTCACAGTCAGACGGCAAGAAAGCCCATTGCGCGCGGTTCGTCGTCCCGTTGTTGCTTACGCCAGCGCATTCCGGTCGACTGCAACAGGAGGGAACAGGAAAGATTACGTCGGCGGCAGGTGTCGACCTCGAGCCAAGGCGTGTCGCAAGTCACGCGCTGCTTTGTGCAGCTACCGCAGTATATATACAAGCCCCCGCCGAACACGGCACGCGGAACGTGCAAAAAGCCCCCATTTCTTCCTTCCACTGTCGCTCCTCACTTGTGTTCATATGTTCACTGTTGGGCATGTCCCCCTCCCCCGGAGAGAGAGAGAGAGAGAAAGAGAGAGAGAGAGAGAGACGAACGAACGCGCACGTAAGCGCAGATAGCAATTTCGAAGAAACCATCGCAAACTGTGACGCAAACGGGGGAACGGTCCAGCTCCACTCGACACGCCGCCCGCCCGCAGCGTTACGGGATTTCTCTGCCAGACGGCAACGAGAGATAAATCTCGCTCGCTTCGCGGGGTCGAACGTGGCTGTTATTAGAGACTTTTAGCTTGTACGCTATTCCGGTAAACGGGAGCGGTTTGGGCGGATTACCGGATGGTCGGGGCGTAAACGTGAGCGGTGAAGCCGCCTGGTGTTGTAGAGCTCAACCAGACAAACGCAGAGCTAAAACTGCAGTAACTCACCATATCCTGCTTCGCCACTGGTGCAAATTTTTGGCAGCGGCGTAATTGCGAACACGATTACGCCACTGTCGAAAATTTACGCCAGCAGCTAAGCAGAATATAGGAATTAGCTCTGTGTTTGTGTGGTTGAGCTTTGCGCCACCAGCTGGCGCCACCAATCTGACCGCTCACCTTGACGCCCCCGCTAAACCGGAAAACCGCCCGCGCTTGCCCGAATACCGGACACGCTAAAAGTCTCTATTACGACAGGCACGGATAGGCGCTAACGTCGCGGAAAACCGGTGCTGCGCTGCTTGCGGTAAACAGAGAGCTTCCTTTAATCAGTTCCCGCGACTACAGACTCCGGCAGTACGAGCCAACACACGTCCGATGCGCTTGTACGCACATTGGAAAATAGAAATCGTGCACGAAGGCGTATCGCGCACACGTGAAGAGTTCGTACGAAACGTCGACGTAAACTGTTTCAAAAGGCGTACCAATTCCTCACGTATATAACCTTGCGGCATCCGAAGGCTGAGAAGCGAAGGACCTCGCTCAGACGTCTGCAATCATCCCTGTAACCCTATTCTCGTCACTTCATCTGATTATAAGTAGCCTTCGACTGCGTTTTGCTTCCCTTGGCATCAATTGTTTGTTCCTCTGGTACAGGGCAGGCTATCGGCACTGCGCGTACTGCCCGACTCGACTTCAATCATCTTCATCTCAGCGAGAATACAATGTAGTGCTTGTAGTACCCCCCTAACATTACGCCTATCACGCACGCCCCTCCCTCCCCCTCCCCGCCCTTCTTTCCCACCATTAGATTTTTTTTTTCTTCGCTCAAATGAAAGTTAATTACCCTATAGCGTGGTGACGGTTACTCCTTACTTGAAGACCAATGAGTATGAAAAGTTTAAAATCATGTCACTCAAAGGGCGATTTGTAGGTTTCAAGAGATTGTCATGTGCTTGTCTTTAGATTTGTTTATCTGTTTCATGTACTCTGTTCCTCCAATCCTTGTCAAACACCCGCTTTCGCTGCACTACGAATGCTGTCCACACGCAACCGGAGGCGTGCCAACGATGGCTGCTCATGGTTGCATGCTATATTTTAGTGTTTTATGTCTGCAGCGGCTGTTGCAATTATATAAGGCCGAAGGTGGCAGCTAAATCTAAGCCACGAAGGCACCAAATTTTCCAGAACTTCCATTTTGCGTACGCGCTCATGTCACAAACGATGCTCCTTATTTCTTTCTGCGGTACGCGCGAAAGCGACTCGCAAGGTCGTCGTAATTTTCATTTTTTTCTTTAATCTTCGTCCCTTTACGCCACGCCCGGTACAGGTATGTGGACACGTTTAAGGACACCCGTAGTACGGACTTGGACGCGCTTAAAAGACACGGCTGCCGCCACGAAGTTACAGACACTCCCATGAATTGCGTCCCAGCAGTCGGTGGTCGGCGCACGACTGCCAAGCGTTGAGGGGAAGCTGTCCCGCGCGCTAGCGGGGCCCGGGCCGAGCCCGTCAAGGTAACCGTGCGGTCCTGCCTGCTACCAGAAGCGGTCGCGCGCAAGCTGGACACGACAAGCATTCCAGACGAAGTGTGCGAGCGCGCACTACAAACACAAGCACGCACAAACGGCACGCACGAGTCGCATCGCTCCGACTTATAGCAGCAAGCGAGCAAGACGTCCCAAGGGCTTGCCGACCACCTGCCGGCCGGCCTCTCTCTATACGCACGCTCGGGCGGCGGACAATCGCGCTTCGATCGCTGCGCCGACTGTGGCGGACCAGCCTTGAACGGCGTCCAGACATCGTCCTACAGTGCCGCACACGCACAAGGCCTACAGGCTGCCGTCCCTCGAGCGTGTGCGCTGCTGTACGCTTTCCTGCATACATTTTGTTCTGGTTGCTAAGGAAGGTAAAGGAAGGCCGCTACAATGTATGAAGCCCCTCGCTCTATGGCCCGCTGCAGCTCGGTATGGGCTCTCTGTTTTTTTTTAATGTTTTTATTTTGTTTCGCAGGGACTGGCGCGCACAAAAGGCGACCATGAATTTCAGCGGCTCCGCAGGTGGCGACGCTCTCCGGTTACGTACCATTGCCGGTTTAGCATACCGTTATGGCACGAAACCGCTACCGCTAACTACCACAACGGGGAGCTATGGTCGCTATGTCCCTGGATGGTACGTGCATGCGACGCCGCTGCCATGGCACAGCACCTAAAAAGAAACGAAGTATCGAGAAGCCGAAACGACGGCTGAGACAGAAGCCGTTACTTGGTGCAGGTACGCTATGAAGGCGAAGTAGCTGTAGCTGACGCGCGCGACTGTCCACCTCCAAGATAACTTAAGCTCTCTTATTAAACAGAGTTTTGAGGAAAACAGTGCATAGAATTTTCGAAGGTTTTTCATTTCGGTTGGTAGACTTGCCTGACATACTGCATTTCTTCCTTCCTTTGATTGCTCTTCTTTTAACCAGTTTCTCCTGGTAATTTCATTATTTTTCCAGGTGCCTAAAACTATTTGCAAACTTCAGCTTTTCATTGTTATCCAAGCCGTAGCTACGGACGTGCTGGTTCAGCCGATTTCAGCCACGGCTGCGACGTTTCCTTGATCCCGCCTTTCTGTGGATGCAGAACAGTGCGGCCTCGCGCGAAAGCAGCGGACTGGCAGCACGCGGCGGTTCCGTTCATCAACGCCTTCTCGAAAGGAAGGGGCGGGCGGGCATGCAGAGTGCGTGCGCGCGCACTCCTTCGGCCGGCCGCATGGTTCGCGGCGCGGTCGACTTCTCACGGACGTCGCCGAGGTACGACATTAGCGAGACCAACGCCCTCTCGTGACGAGCCCGCCCAGCGAGGAACAGAGAGTGGGGGGTGTGGGTTCGCTTGCACGCACGACCCATACTTCGGCGTCGCGGACATACTTAGGTGCAGCGTATAAGCTGGCTTTGCAACTGTGTGATACACTGGCCGAGATGGAATGAATGCAATTAAGTTAGCTACTGAGCTACGAACAGCTGGCTACAGTGCAGGAAACATGATCAAGGGGGTAAGAACTCCGAGCGGGAATATGTAGTAGTACTACTTTGTGTGCACCGTTAGCGTAAACTGAGAAGCGAACAAAGAGCGACTGAGAAGAACATCTGTTCCGCGTATTACGTGGAAGTACAGTGCGTTATCTCTCTCTAGTCGGTCTTTAAGCATGTGGTAGTGCCGTGTGCACGTTTTGGAGTTTGAATTAAGCAACTGCTACAGATGCAGGTGAAACTGGAAATGTAATAGCGCATTGGAGTAGTTTTAGAGTTGTTCGAGTTTTAATTTATTCTGATAGCACATCGGCGGCTGCCGAACCCTTGGTGGCCAATCCGCTACAGTTATGTGCCCCAGTACCGATGGCGAATGTTGGTTGAAATAAATCGAAATGAGAAACTCTTTTTTTTTTTTTTTTTTTGCCGCAGTATAGCACGCTGCAGCCGGTACACTTGTATGGAAGTCTTCCTCTCAACTTAAAGAGAAAAACAACAAATTTTAGCAGGAAGAAATGAAGCAGGTAAAAATATAAAAGGCAGTGCGCGCGTGTCAAACATTCTCTGGGCGCACAAAGTAAACATAGCAATCCGACTTTGCAAACTATGCATGGTCATCAAAATGAGTTTCAGAGCCTTGTAGAGGCTCCCTTCATTAGTGGATAGCTTTAACAGTTTCAAGACACAATTAATCGCGAATGTACAGTAGTTCCTTATACGACCATCGATTTTGACCATGTTCTGCCCATCCGGAACGCATGCGCTTGGCACCGTCATCCACGTGCGTAGGTGGCACACCGTGGAGGCAGAAAGTACGGAAGCTAAAAACGATTCAGTATGTACGGTTATTCAACGACGCCCTTCGCTGACATGACCGCCGCGACTCCCGATGAGGCGACATCGTTGCTACGGTGACGACACCGCTTGCTCGTGCTCCAACGGCGCCTCCGCACCGCGAGTCGAAAAATGCCGTCGCCTCGGGAAGGGCCGAGCGACCGGCTTATCCAACTGAGGCAGGGCAGGCAACACATTTCTCCTGCGCGATCAATCCGCGGGCGCAGCTGCACGTAAGTATAGGCAGTACGTGCCAAGGAGGCCCGCGCAGGCATACACGCACAACTCCCAGCGCGGTTGCAGCCAACGCGCCTCGCCCATGCAACGAAGGACGACAGCTCGAGCCCTCCCGGCCACCCCGAGCAGGCGAAACGCCGAAACCTGCAGTTTGCGCCGCTTTTCTCTCTCGTACTCGATGCACGGGCACGCGAAGACGTCGGGATATGTCGCACAGTTTTCGCACCGACTGGTGCCGCGTTACGCCGCGCTGTATAGAGTACGTACGCAGAAAGCAGCAAAAGGCTATAGCGCGCGCGGCAGGGCGGCGATATGACCGAGAGGCAACGCGACAGCACGTGAGCGGGCGAAAGGTGTAGCGTTTCGCGCGGCGCTCCAGTTCGGGAGCCAACAACAGTGGGTGGGGCGCTGCACGCGGAGCGTTCGGTGCACGGGCGCCGATGGCAGATCGACAACGCGGGAAGGACAGTGCCCTGCCCAGCTGCATGCCGTGCTTCGATCTCGGAGGAGGACGACGGCGCGAAAGATCGCAACCCCGCCTGTGTTGGTAGGGTGTGTGTGGGTGTCGTAAGCTGGAGAAAACACACACACACACACAACGCTATCTATCTATCTATCTATCTATCTATCTATCTATCTATCTATCTATCTATCTATCTATCTATCTATCTATCTATCTATCTATCTATCTATCTATCTATCTATCTATCTATCTAATCTATCCATCTATCCATCCATCCATCTATCTATCTATCCATCTATCCATCTATCCATCTATCTATCTATCTATCTATCTATCTATCTATCTATCTATCTATCTATCTATCTAAATTGCTCACTCTAGTTTCCTTCCGGAACGCGGAATGGCGTACTACGAACCCGATTTCAAAATAAAAGCAATCATTACGAAGCAATTGAAGATGTGCTGTACGTGACAATGTATGACATATAGTACCTTTGTTTTTGTTACAGTGCTTCATGTTCTGACGCCCCTTGAGTCAAGGGGCATGCTTTGACTTTACACTAAAGAAGAATAGGAACAAAATATTTAAATAAACAATGAATTAATTTGTCAAATACGCTAATCCGCGCATAATCTTGGATATAATAATTTAACCTAGTTTTATGCACCTTTCTCACCGTGGTTTAAAAGAAAAACAAAGAGAAAAGCGTGCAACATGCGGAACGAACGACATCGGCATTTTCGTCGCTGCGTAACAATTTACAAAACACCTTACGAGTAATTTCGGCGCCTCCTTACGTGGAAGCGCTGCCCTCTTCGTGCTTCCATGACAGCGCACTAGAGCGAGAGAGTGAAAAAAAAAAGAAAAAGAAAAGGAAAGGAAAGGAGAAAATTCGCGAAAACGAAAGCTACGTGGTGGTCCTGGCGCAACGATTTCCCCGCAAAGCGAAGTGTCATGACCAGAAGCTTGCCATCAACTAAGCTGCGGCGGCGGCGGCGAAACAACGCCTGAATTCTAGCGCACAAATCTCTGGGCAGCAGACACGCCGCTCGCTTTATAGGGTAAGTGAATATATCTCTACGATTCCCGCGGCGTGTCGCAAGGTTGCTACACGAGAAACCGGCCGCGCACACGCGCGCGTTACAGCGGAGGGGGCGGGCGGGCTGATTCTCGCAGTGGCTGCTGGGCCCGTCGTCTTCGCGGTGAAACGGCGGCCCGGCTGCCTCCCGTCGTATGTAGTCGTCGCTACGCATGCAGCCATCTGCGGAGCACGCAGCGGCAGCAAAACGGCGCCGCGGAGAGGAGCTACTTATTACGAAACTCATTCCAAGGAATGCTCCCTTCGCGTACATGTCGGCAGACAGACAAAACGCGTTTCCTGCGTGCGTTCGCGCGCGCCCTGTGCGCTGGTCGCGGCGGAATAAAATAAAATTAACTGTGATGAGCGAGAAGCTGAGATGAGCAAAAGAAAAAAAAGGGGAGGGGAAGGGGGGGGGGGGGGCGATGAACGAGCATCGCCGGAAAAGCGGCTGCCCAGTGCCGTGATTATTTCGCCGGATGGATGGCGCGGGCGCCTGATTGAACGCCCTGATCGATCGACAGATGGCGTCGTCGGAAAGGGGCCTCTGCAGGCGCTCTCGGAGAGACGCCGTGAGAAAAGGAGCGAAGCAGACAGGCAGACACTGCAGGCAGGATTATATCCGCGCGAATGACAGCGCCGAGATGCCAGTTTCTGAGCAGCAGTTTACTTTTTACTGCATGCATGGGTGTCTCGGCACTCGGCACCACTTGCAAGATAGTACGAGTGCTGTGACTGTTCCTTCGGTGCCAGCCTGCCCTGATATGCGTTGGAACAGAGGCGGAGAGTGAATTAGCTTTTTAATTATGCTCTGCAACAACCTCAAGCTTCTCTAATATACTGCTGCGTTCAAGAAGAGCGAGGACCTCATTCGACTCGCAGCTATAGGCGAGCGCGGTCGACTGCCACATAATATCGTTGAAAGAAGAGCACAGACAATGACATAACCGGGGCCATTAGAAAGGAGAAAACAATAATGCAGAGCACATGCTCCTTATTACAAGACGGTAGGGACTGCAGAAATCTGCACGCACAGGAGTATCAGCTCAATCCAATCAGAAAAAAGTGGGCTTCAAAACTAGAGTTATAGGCATACGTACATAGGTGTCGACAAATGCGAGAATATAGTAAAAGGGACTGCGGGTCTCACTCCGCACGACTCGGAAAGAGCGCGCAAAGGCAGCGTACACGCATGGTAAGAGGAGTCGCAAGACCCGAGTCCTTAGCCATTAACACCACTTAACTGTCAATATTTTTTTCCCCTTACCCTCAAACATTCCACAAGTTCACGAAGGACAACGAAGATGGATAAAACAGCATGTGGGCACAAACGCTACCTCAGGACGGCCCACGAACGTGCCTCGCACGTCGGAGTCGTCCGATCACTTCCCCCTCCCCCCTTTTCCCTCATCCATATTCGGTGTTTAAAAGACAGCCGCTGAGCAAATGTGTCGTTCACTGTATACTAGAACAGGGAGCAATTCACGAGCTCGTCCCTTCTTCCGCATGCCATTCCGTGCCCCATTAGTTGATGTAAGGCTTCTCCTTCCGCGAGTCGGTTATTCGTGATACCCACTGTACGGCCACCGCGACATGGCCGGGCGGCCGCTGTCAACCAGCGGGCAGTACATCGCCGTGCCCACGCGAGGGGCCCAGGTCACGCGAAAAGGAAAGAGAGACACAATGCACGAGGAGCAAGTGGAGGGACGGGCAGCACATTCCAAGACTATATTCGAGCCCACATTTAATAACGTGCAGCAGCGCGCGAGGCCCATGACTACAGCGAAGCGGTATGTAATGCTCCGAGAATGCGTGATTTGCACGCTGTGTATTAGCGTCCTAGCACAGGCACAAACGCAGGATGTTTTTAAGATCCTTGGTCCGTGCCTGGGTTCGTTTTTAATATCCTGGGGGGGGGGGGGGGGGGGGGCAACACAAGGTAACTTTTCTATGCAAACGAGGTAGGGGGTACCTTTACAAGTACAAAAGTGAATAACGCCCACCATTCGCCATAAAGACGCGTAAACACACAAAAGAGAAATGAAATCAGGTGCATCTCAGATACACCTCTCCTTTACTTGGCAAACAAGGAACCACATCAAATGAACTCGCGCAGGAAAGAAGCCCAGGAAGAACACTGCCAAGAACAAGTAAACAAGCGAAAGTGTAAAATAAAGATTTGCAGTAGCGTTTTTTGAATTAGCTTTGGAAGAACTATAGAGAAATATATACTTGCGAAACAATCACAGTTCTTTTGGATCCCTCATTTACTGCTCTACCGAGTTCAGTGCCAAAACCGACTCGTATTGTTATTTGGGAAGTTGCGTAACGATGCATGACCGCCAGTCCCGTACAACCGCGTAGTGCGCAGGAGGCTGCGGTTCTAGACGCACTGCGCCCACCGCGGAACGTTAGAAAAACACCCACACACACACAGCAGACGGCTCGACTGATAACTGTAGAAGCGTCATTCAAAACAAACGTAATTGTTCTCCACTTCCGGCGGTGTTTTCCTTGCTTCCTTTTTCAAATAAAAAGGAAAGATGTTGAACCATAAATCTTTTCACAAACAACAGTTAAATTTGTTAATTTTCGGTTTTTACTTCCTGTTGTGGCTGTTGCCGTGGCTCTCTCCCTTAGTAGATCGCTTAATTTCTCAACTCCTTGCGACCCTTGTTTCTAGTTGCCAATTTTGCACGAGAAGTGCTGTGCAATTAGGGAAAAACCAGACGAGTAACGGGCGACAGTCCCATTGCTTAAAGGCTTAAGGGTTATTGCAGGGTTTCATGACGGACGCTATTTGGCATTATTTTATTTTCCACCTTATCTAGCCTATATCGCCGGTGTATGGTTCCGAGGATCTGCCAGCGTCGCGTCGAGCCGTCACTCGAGGAAATAATGAAGCAAAAGGAAAAGTTAAACGCAACTGGCGTTTTCTCCGGCCGCAACTCGTTCCACCAACGTACAGACCAGCTGACTACGAACTCAATCCCTTTCCTGGTCTCTGGATCAGTCTAAACAAAGAAGGTTGAACGGAGCAACAGCGATCCGCGTGACCGTTGACTAGATGGTCACAACTGAACGCATATCGAGCTAAGCGCACGGGCACCGAATCGATGAGGAAACTGGCCTTCACACCCCAGGAGGTGCCGGTAACTACCGCCATCCAAAAGGAGTCAAAAAGGCAGCAAAATGTTGACCACCGAATAGCTGTCAAGTCTCAAGATTGATTTGGTGGCGCTTTAGGAATGTCTGTGAGGAGTGGTGGCGTGGGCAAGGGGGGGGGGGGGTCTTATTCCCTCCTGTGTGCGTGCCTGTCCCAGCATATAGTATGCCTCCAGAAGCATACACAGGATTGTAAATTAGTAGCGCGACACTCGCTCCTGCGGTTGACTATAGTGCTGCGGCACTGCAGAGCTTGATTGAGCGATAGAGTTGTGTTCTCCCGCAGTATCGTGTGACAACAAGCAGTCGGATACACCCCGTGTGTGTTGCGGCCAACGACGACCGCCGCAACCGCCTGGGCTGTACGCATGCACGACGCTTCAAAGTTCCGCCGTCGCCACCGCGCGTGGCGGAGTTGCCGAAGAAGTTCCGCCACAGCGGCTGATCGCTGTGACCCAGATCAGTCCTCTCCCACGGCTGACCGACCCACGAGGTGAGGGGGTATCGAAACGAAGAAAGCCTGGAGGGCTAACCGCCGAAGAAAGAAAGAGGCAACGTCAACTATCATGCTAGCGCTGCAGCGTTGCGCCTCCGAGACCACCGCCACGTTCGCTCGATTGCGAACCGACGGTCTCGGAGGCTCCGAATTCGGGCCGAGCGAGACTGCACCGCGGACCACCATCACTCGCGACGTTCAATGCACTGCGACGCGTGTCTGCGTGCCACCCGCGGAGGGAGATCAATGCAAGCGATGGCAAGAAAGGCCAGGGCAAGGTGCAACACTGTTTATTCTCGCGCGAAGGCGCTCCGACCCGCCCCACATTGAGGAAGATGGCATGGGGAGAACAATAACAAGAGGAGGTCCCCGCGCGTTGTTCCTCACATCATTTCCTTAGCGCTCTCTTGCGTTCCCGTTAATGAACTGGCCGGGCAGAAGACTATGCGCCCGCGTAAACAATGGAGCCACCTTTAACTTGAAGGGCGCAATCGAGCGAACGGGCCACAACTATGGTATATAGAAATGACGACGGGGTCACTAAAGTGATTCCCCGAAGACAAGCCCTGCGCGGGATGAAGGTCCGTTCTCGTAATAGAACACGTCCTTGTAAGACACGCTTAGCGCACCATTAACGGGCCGTTAGAACGGCGGGCAGCGGTAAGATCAGTGAGATGGAGGCCAAACTGCACGGCCGTGATCCCTATGGAAGCTGCAGCAGAGAAGGCTATAGCTGTTTGGCGAAGCGTGCAAAGCATTACATTAAATGCGTATGCATTGAAAGATGGCACGGAACCCGGTTGTACCACGGGAGCAGGTGGTTTTAAAAAGGCCAATGGTTGCTCATTAGAACGAACTGATGCGCAAGATATTTAACTAGGATACACATTATTTCGCTTCTTTCCTTTAAATATTAAGAATATTAAGCCGAATAAGGTAGCGAGCGTGTTGTAAGAGACGGAAGGCTCTCGCTAGATCGACCTTCATTTGCATAGCTTCATAATTTTGCGGGCGTGGCTTGCACTACGCACCCCCCCCCCCCCCTGGCAAATAAATAGAACAATATTTTCTTATTTGTTTATGTATTCATAATGTGTTTACTCATCGACACGTCGCCGATATGACTGACTCTCAATAAATGGGTTACTTATGCCGTTCGAATTCTCGTCGCCCGAACCGAAAGCATACAAGAAAGCTTTCGACATATTTGCAAGGCAGAAAGTGCCCTCGCATAAAATGAGTTGTTGCTTACGCCGCGCCCATTTACTAGTGAGGGTATATGCTAAATAAAGGGGGACGACGGTTACATGAACTTTTTTTTTTTTTGTCTGACGCATTGACATCACGAAGGCTTATGGCAGTGCGCTCTGCTGCCACTGCAATAGTCGATCCCGCTGCAGCGGGGCAGCTTCACCTCGCAACATCGGCCGAGTGCCATACGTGCGCGCAGTCATTATCGATGCTTCTGAGGCAAGCCGTTTTACAGCAAGCTGAGCGGTGCGCGCGACCGCCGTCAGGAGGACGAGCACTGCTCGCCCGACAGCGCCTGTCGACTAAGGGGCGAGCAAGACAAAAAGACAAACCGGCGCAAGCAGCACGGCTAAAAGGATCGGCAAGGGCCGCCGCCGGCGCCCGCTGCGGGATGACACGTTGCAAGAACCGCGCGGACCGGTGGAAGACGCGCGCCCCAGGGCGCGCGCGAAGAGGAAGAAGCCTCGTCGGTGCGCGACACCTCCTGTCGGGCACGCAGCGACGGGCGATATCTACGGCCGCTGTCCAGTGCCGTGACACGGCGCAGCGAGGGTCCCCCCGAACACACGAAACTGAAGGGAGGAGAGACGGGGGGGGGGGGGGGGGGGTGAACAACCATGACGGACGCGGTGGCAGCAGCGGAGCAAGGGGGGACCGCGTCACGCTGCAGGATCCACCGCAGGTCAACTCCATCCCTCTCGTCCACTGCCCCCCCCCCCCCTCTCTCCCTCTACTTCTCGTCTTGGTACAGAGGCCCGGCCGAAGAGGGGACATTGCACGGAACGCGACCAAAACGAGGAAGCCGGCAACAACCGCCGAAAGCGGAGGGGGGGACCGCGCGACTTTGCAGTGCTCCCACGCGCCGGAAAGGTCGTCCGCGGGGAGACACGCAGCGAGAGCGAGGCGACCGCGGTCACGCCAAAGCAAGAAACAAACGAGGTGGCCGGAGGAGAAGAGGCCGAGTACAGGCGAGACAGTACGCACGAGCCGAATGACCGATTTCACCGCAGAAGAAGCCTGCCGCCCACATCGCACAGCGGTTGCTGCGGCACGCATCATTCCACAAAAGCAAGCGCACGCAGACATACAAACACACGCGTGCAGCAGCAGCAGCAGCCCTCAGTGACCGGGGGCACGCAAGCGACGCAACCCCTCAGAGGGGCACAAGCCTGTTGTCACCCCCCATACCTTGCCGCGGAGAAGATCGCCGATGGTGCTGTTGGAATATGTTTTTCTTTTTCTTTTTTAGCTCGACAGGGAAGAGGATGACCGCAGAAGGAAAAATTTCAAACACACACACACACACACACACACACACACACACACACACACACACACACACACACACACACACACATATATATATATATATATATATATATATATATATATATATATATATATATATATATATATATATATAAACAAACAAGTTTACCATCAACGAGCGCGCGGACACACTGTAGACAACGGAGGCATCCAAATGCAGAGCAGAAGGAAGTTGCAGAAACAAGAAAGAAAGAAAGAAAAGGAACAAGGTAACGAAGCCGGGGAGCAGAACGCAGAGTGGATCCGGCAGGGCCAAAGACAGCCGCGATGCTATCGGGGTTTCAAGGCCATTTCTGAGCGCCCCCGAGGCAGGGCTGTCCTCCCGCACGCGTCCTTACAATGACATATAAAAGCAAACCCTGCTCGAAGCACACTTAGGTAGTACACGTCGCGAGAGAGCTCATCCCAAACTCACGGCCTGTCCTACTGCAGGGCACGACGAGGCTAGCATAAGAAGAATCGGAAGCATCGCCGAGCTTGTTCGCCGACACTTTCACCTGGAAACTTTGCCCCACCCCGCCCAATCTTAACTTCTATTTCGGAACGCCGCCCGCTCGTAAAACTCCGTAATGAAGGAAAGCGCGCCCACGTATAAGCGGGACCCCCGTAGTAAAGAAAAAAGAAGTTGACGCAGACATGCCCCACGGGGCGCCTTCAAAACCCGTCTTCGCGTTCACGACGCAACAATGAATCTGTTTCACTAGATACGAGCAGAGAGAAGAGGAAGTGCAAAACGAGATACGCGACTTCCCTGTACATTACGAAGTTTCATCCCCGCAGGATAAGACGGCGCTGCAGTCGATGAACCAGCGCGAGAACAATGGGTATTACATGCATTTTACTACTTTAGAAACACAGCTGCATTGGGAAACACTATTGCGGCTTCTCTTATTGCTCCTTACAGTTCCATTCTGTTAGGTTTCTGGTCTTGAAACTTCATTTAGAGCAGATTATTTTTCTTTATTTATTTTCTTTTTTTTTTTCATGCACAACCAACTGATTCCATCGCATATTTTCCAATGCATGAATGAGTAACGGCACTTCCCAGTATGAGTGTCGCTGAACCGGTTCGGGGTTGTAACACTCATTGTATAGGCAAATATTCCTCATTCTCTCAAGTTTTGAAAAAGCAGTTGAATGGCAGGAACTGGAGGATACGCTAGGCGCTAGGCTAATCATAGATGTACAATTAGCTTTAAGAGAAGGCCTTCGGAAAGCAAAATGAACAAGTTTAAACAAACCTATCAACAGACGTCCGCACATGTCTAGAGCGAAATCTCGAGTCGCGCTATGGGGCAAGGAAATGGTAACACCACAAAATGCCACGACGAATGCTTTACGATTCTTATGTCCACGTAGCCGCTGCTACTATAAGAGCAAAGAACCCTAACTCTGCAGCTAAGCAAAACCATCGCACCATCGCTTTGCTTGCTTCTCAGTCTGTACTCCCCATCACTCCACGCTAAGCCTAGCCGCACGACTGGCAGTCGCATTTCCTCCTAGCATTTTCAGCATGAAACTCTGCGGCTTGTACCAGTTGCAGCCAGACGGTGAAATTGAGCGGCTCTGCTGTCGACCAAGGAGCTGCAAGGACGCGCGAAACGAAAAAAAAAAAAAAAGCGATCACGGCGGCAGGCGCAACATCATCGCCTCCGGAGGCAATCTTGACGCCGGCGGCGGTCTAATTTGAGGTTGTTCTGCGCATAGCTAATCGACCGAGCTTCCTTCCTCCTCGGTATACCTGTCGTCCTTTCGCGCGGCAGCGTTCGCAGAATTGTGTGCTCAGCTTTCCGGTGGCATCGCGGGAGAGCGCGGCGATCGGAGACATTAAACGACGCGCTAACGTTTTAACTCGTCGGCAGTCGCTTACGCAACTGTAAACGGCGGTGAACTCATCCCTGTATTCAGCGAGAGCCGACAACGACGATGATAGCGGTGACGACAGTGAAACGAGCAAGGTTGCTGATGACAGAACGACAGAAAAAGAAAGAACGTACAAGCCCCTTCGAAAAAGAAACGTCCCCAAAAGTGCTGTTGGGCTAAAAAGGCCTCCTCCATGTATTCTGTCCTTCCAGGCAGATGCAAACCGATGCGTCGCGTCTTAGTTGTATCCAATTTGGTAGCCAAAAACATTTCGCGTTTTGTAGAAATTTATCGCCAGTAACAACAAATTTCTAATTTATTCCAAATGTCCCAAGTGGTGGTATTCCTTTCTTCTTTCTTCTTGTTTGCATTTCAAATCGATCTCAATGCCTTCCAACACACAGTTTAAAAACCTTATACCTAACTTATCTTCGGTTGACACAGGTCGGTTGGAGGAACCCGTTCTTGCAGTCTGCCCGCTCGCGTGCTTTGAGAAACGAATTCACCCATGTCGGCGCGTCACCCACTTCCTTCCCCGCTCCTTCCCAACCCTTTCTACTGGAACGAAGCCCATTAGAGTTGGAACCAATAAACAAGTAGCGCACCGTGGCTGGTTGCTGTCCAATCCACGCAGACAACAAACGGCACCGCGTGCACTGACCCTGTTAACGTTTTTACCTGAAAGCGACTTCTTGCGCTGTGTCTTCCCGTTTAGCCGTACTTAAGATCGCGCACTCATTAAATTAAGCCTTTCTTTCCTACACAAGCTCTTCAATGGCTATTGTCACAAATCCATGTCTTCATTCTTTCTCTCACTCACACTCTTTTGTTATACGTGGAAAGTGGTATAAAAACAATCTATGTGGATATTGTTTTCTGTGTTGAGAAAGGTCGGTCTCCCACCGAAACGTCGACGCAATAAAGAGTTGTTCTTTAACAAGTGCGTCAACTTTTCAATTTTACACACACACACACACACACGCGCGCGCGCGCGCACGCAAAGATGAGGGAGGGCGCATTAAGCGGGAGACACATGGTGCGATTTTCCGTGCGATCTGTCGTACGGCGCGTTGTGTGCGACTTGCCGCATGCGGCGATTCGGGACACATGGTACGAATGACCGAGCGGCGGGTAGCTCCGCCCAGAACCGGCGCCCCTGCGTGGAAGCTCGGAATGCTGCGTAACTTCGAACGGAAAGTGAAAGCAAACGTATTTGCACAGCTCTCTTGTTTGAAACAAACGATGACAATATAAACACGCCTATGCAAGCACTGTAGACGTGTTTCCGCAAGGCCGCGTCAGCAGTAACGGCTCCTTTGACAGCCGCCGATGGCTATAGGAGCCGGCAGGCACAGCTCGCTCGGCCATCGAATCCGACACCGGTGGCGCTTGTGACACGATCGCTTGCAGCTCGTATAACGAAGCGTCTATGTTAGTCGGCACAACGTGTACACAGTTATCGTACGCTTAATTTGCAGCACATTTGATTTCATTGGCGCCGACGGAAGCGAACGAGCATGCCAGGCGAGCTTGCGATCGCTGGGAGACTGTGTAGGCCTAGCTCGCCGGCCGGCTATCCGAGGACGAGGGCCCATGCCGATGCGTCCGCAGCTCGTAATAAAGCGCCTCAATTCATCAGCACAATCAATGCCTGAACATTTATGTTTCTCTTAAGTGAAAATACGGTTAGTTTTCTCGGTGCCGTTAGTAGCGATGAGTAAACACGCCAGTCAGGCGAGCCGCTTCGTATAGACGATTGCTGGCGCATCTGCGCTGACCGCGTCCGATTGCAAATCACGCCAACTATTTACTATATCGCACAACGTTTTATAACATGCACTCTTTCGAGGCCACTTAATTCTATCAGTTATTTCGTGTCAGAAACAAATTGCAGCTTATTTATGTGCCGCCGTCACCGGCGAAAAAGGCCTTCGTTTCGACCAGGGAGAGAAAAAAAAAAAAAACAGACATCGGAGCGGCGAGGCGCTTGCTCGCCGGCCCCGCCCCGTCGGGTCTACGTAGCCGTGACGTTCGCGCTACCGGCGCTGTCATTGGCTGCGGCCGCCCGACCGATGCGGCAGTCGCACGACAATATTCAGCGAGTTGGTCGCATGCGGGGCGCGCGATTCGGCGCCGCGTGCGGCGGATTTGGTTGAAAACCTGTAGAGTGCGGCTGCCGATGCGAATGGTCGTACGACCGATCGCACCCAAAATCGCACCATGTGTCTCCCGCTTTAGGCGGTCAATCGGGAGCAGCGCGTAAGAGGAAGGCATTACCAACCAAAGAGCCCGCATATACCTATGAAATACCGCAGCTAAGCCCTAATCCTGTCGGCGACGGGTATCAGCGCTTTTCTTCCTATCCTGGTTGGGGGTCGTTGTTCTCCATTCAAGCGCATCAGCTCTCAAAACCCGCACTCTTCTTTTCGTATTGCACCGCCCGCCTTCAAGCACGTCATCCAACAACACACGGCCAGTTTCTGCATGCCTTCACACGAAGATCCGCGGTCATGGAGTTCTAAAAAAAAAAAAAGAAAAAAAGAAAGACCTGCAGTTGTGGGCTCGGTGGTATATGACGCCCTGTAGCTGAACATGAAGTTGCAGGTTCGATTCCCAGCCGGAGTGGCCGCATTTCGACGGGGCGGAACGCAAAAGCGCCCTTCACGAGCCTTCAACTACGGCCTTTCTCGAGTACTCATAACCCACTGTCCAGCACTGTAGCGTAAGCATTTCGATTAAAGTTCGGAAAAGGGTACGCCTAAAAACGTGATCGCCGGGCTGAACGGACAAGCGAATATTACCGAATGCAGGTACACGGGAGCCGGATAGAATACGACACAGGCAGCGCAGTTTGGCGGCGATCACTGTCACGGGCCCATTAATTATTACTGAAAGACTGCGCCACTGGCGATGCACCGTACACCGACGGCGCTAGTTTCCGATCTTCACGCAGTGACCAAACGGGACGTCGCTGCAAAGATGTCGCCGCCGGATCATTATGTTAGCTCTGGAAAGAAAGCTTAGTGCATATCGGCATCGCCCGTGAAGCGTATACACGCCTTACACGTGCAAATCGGTAAAAAAAAAAAAAGGAGAAAATTGCAGGCTGACTTTTGCAGAAAACACGGAGCGATCAAAAAGGGGCTACACGTGTGTCATGTCCACAGCGTCACGTGACGACGGGCGGACTTCGCATGAACCCTGTCCACTCGCCTGAAACGAAAGAAAAAGAAAAACGTAGACGGAGAAGAAAGAGGGGGAGGGAAACGAAAAGTAGGGGCCTGCCAAATGCAGCAGTTCAGATATTCTCGAGGAAACACAAAAAGAGCTTTATCCGCTCAATGCCTGCGCGATCGGCGCGTTCGATAAGGAGTAAATAACAAGAGCGCAACGGCAACAAAGCTAGAAAAAAGAAAGAAAGATAGCAACGCGAGACGGAGTTTTTCGGGTATGCACTAAGCCGCCCCAGCTTACGCGGCGCTCCGGCTAAAAGCAACCGACGGCCGAAGCAGGGACGCTATGCCCATTCCTTTCCCTCTCCAACTCCACCCTCTCGCTCGCTCTTTTCCATGTGCTTTGCAGCGTCCCAGCAGCACATCGGGGCCTAGCGGAGGTAGCGCGTAGAGTCCCGGGACGGCGATGCGTTTTCCGCGATAAGGGACGTCCAAACACCGCGCGGCCACTTTGGATAGCTGCGGGAAGCTTCGAAAAAAAAAAAAAAGAAAGTGGTAGCAGCGTTTCTCTCTCAGCAGAAGCGTTGCAGCAGCAATAAATACCCCCCCCCCCCCCCTCTCCTTCTGCATTACGGCCCGATAGTGTCGTCCGGACTTGCGTGCCAGTTCATGTGCGTCTCTCCTCCCCTTTCCAGCACCTGTCCCGATTTTGCGCGTTTTTTTTTTTTTTTTTCGCCGCTGCTACCATAAGCCCGGTATTTGCGCGCGCAGCAAAGAACGCTCGAGCCGATAGTTGAGCTCACCGCTCAACTATCTCGCACAACGCCGTGCCGTACAAGGCAAACGGGTGTAATGCGAGGAGGGACAAACAGGTCGGTTAAATTACCATGCCTTTTTCCCGGTTATCGCTTGGTTGGGAGCTACCGTGCTGCGCGGTGGCCTAGGATATCGAATGCAGCCGTATCGCTCTTTCCCACGTACACGCGTCCGCCACTTCAGCTGCGGGCGAACGAAGTTGACCAACCAGTAGATTTAATCGGTGAAAGGATGGAGACGCATTTAGTTGCATATGGTAAATACGAAAAGAAAAAAGAAAAGAAGAAGAAAAACCGAACATTAACATGGAACAGTCACTATAAGTCGAACAACCGCTGTAAAGTTAAAACATCCGAAGTTGTTAGCTCGTGAGTCATGTGCATGTTGGCCCCCGTATACACACCCGAATACACCTGAGAAAAACTGGGCGAGCGCTATCCGTATACCTGTTCATCTTTCCGGTTACTCTGATCAACGTTGACGCTTACAATGCTTGCACGTGCCGTTACGGACGCTAAACCGACGAACCATCCACCGCTTCCGCAGTGCTGCTCGCGAGGAATTGAAGAGAAAAGGATCACATTTGTTTCGCCGTGCCAGTGGTTTTTCAAGATGGCGGTTTCGAAGGCGTCAATGCACGTGACGTCACTGCCGCCCTGTTGGTGTATCATTCCAAGCCCCCACACAACTGCTATAGAGACAAGCGGACCGAATCAAAGCGCAGATTCTTCTCATGCCAGCGTATACAGCTTCGACGCTAAGCATCTGTGAAACCTCCCCTCTCTAATGCTGTACGCGCACAGACTGCCAAGTACGCAGAGCATACAATGAGCGGGACGAGTCCGTTCGTGCGCTAGCACGCGTTGTGCTCGAGGATAAAGTAATCACACGCGATCCGACGGCTCACTGACGGCGGTGATAAAACGAACCGCGTAAAAGTCTCACGTCGACGACACGACTCTCTCGCGCGCACGCCCCAAATCAACGGGTAATCAACGGGCACGGCCATAGCAGACACGTTCCCTGACACCTTGAGCAGAAGCGGCGCCTAAATTGCCGCCCGGCGCGAAGACATACCCGCGGCTGAGCCTGGAAACAATGGAAATTGTTTTCGTCAACCCGATGCTTATTACACAGCGATGGGAGAAAAAAAAATATATAGAAAGCGGACGCGTAGTACGTTTAAGTTGCCGAGCGCCTTGGGAACGGCCTTGTCATGCTGCCCGGTGGTTTGCCCCCCTTTCTCGGCGGTTTCATTGAACTTCGACTTGCCCATCCAAAGAATGCCGGCCGCTTTGCGGCTACGTGCAATTTCTTTTGTGTTCTCCCCGCCTCGACTGGAACCATGCCACAACGACGTCAGAACGATCGACGTTTGAAGGCAGCAAGACTATTTATTATTGAGACTGAATACGAGACTACGAAGCGTGTAAGAGAAATCAATTGTTCCAGTGCGTTTAGGCCAGACGACAGCGTGAAATTATCAATAAAACTGTGCCCACAACACGCGGTAAAGAAATGACTACAGAAAGCGCACTGTGACCCCTTACACGGGCGAACAATGAAAATTACATAAAATTAATTGAGGAATTCAGAGATGCAAGAGGTAGTCTCGCACATGTCGACAAAGGTCCTTTACAAACAAATAAGCTTGCATTTAAGGGCAGCGAATTAAAGGGAGAAGACCAAACAGAAAGGCTAATGTTGAACGTTTACCCCACGAACGTAAGAAAATATGTCAGACTTGCTTTACTGTTGGCTTAGACTTGGCGAGGCAAAAAAGAAAAGACGCAGTACCGAAAGGCGGGTGGCAACACCACCGTGAAATTCGCACCCGAGCTTCGCGTGACGTCATAAATTTCGACCGAGTCAGCTCCAGGCTGTTTGTTCATTTTTTTTTTTTTTTGCTAAATTTTCTTGCTTAAGAACGAAACAGCCCGAGCACACCAAAATACAGCGCAATTCGCGCCGTTGTACTAACACAGTGGGTGCTGTGCTCTGGGCGCGAAATTCAAAAGGGCAGCGTCTGCGTTCACTTACGCCTCCTTAATAAAATGCGTTTTTCATACAAAGACAGCGTAAATGCAGTTTTCGAATAATGTAGGCGAGGCTTAGGCTGCCTCCACGGGCGGAGACGGTGAGACTTTCGGCGAGACATCCGCGCTGCTGCCGCGCGAGCGCTTCGGCGGCTCAATATAATCATGACCTCACGCCGCTGCTCTTCCCGACACGGCTAACAGTCCTGAAAACCATCCCATTTGCAGCGACTCTTCAGAGCTCGCGCGAGCCTCCTTATCGGTCTCGCGGCGTATATCTATACAAGCGGCTAAGATAACGCAGTCGGAGGCTAATCCCGGCATACACGATAAGGGCACACAGAGGGCGCCGACAAAGAACCGCCGCCGGTCACTTATCGTATGCGACCGTTGGCAAAGCCGAAGGCGGGGGGGGGGGGGCACAAGGCTTGAACTGCCACGTAAAGCGCATAGACCTTTGGCTCTAAGCACGTGTTCGTCTCAGATTAACACAGTGTCGAATAACAATACGCGTGCACAATGCGAGAGATGGTGCTTGCAGGTGGCTCCCTCTCTAAGCTCCAACTATATTACGCCTCACTGTGCACAGTTCGCACAGGTGCTAGTAGAACACCGTCCCCGCCGATCATCGGCCCAGAAGGCAGTGAAAGTACATTTGTGCGAGCGCCACTGTCTGTACTGTTCTGTCCGCGCACGTGTACACATTCACCGTCATCCTCTCTCTCTCTCTTCATTCTATTCCAATGTTCGCCTCCCCTAGCGTAGGGTACATCTAGCCAGACGCTTTTCTGGTAAACATATCTGCCTTTTCTCTTTTTTTCTTTTTCTCTCTCTATCGTAACCGAAAAAAAAAATGCTTGCAACGCACAATAGCAGCAGTGCGCTTGCTGCACAGTTGTATTAACGCGCGCTGAGATTTTCCAAACTGCGAAAGGAATGTCACCCTGAGCATGTTCAGGAGCGAAGTGGCGGTGCCTTCGTCTCTATACGCCTGCTACGAAGGACAGACGCCCTTACAACAGTGAGGAATCTCATCCCGACCTCAATACACGGCGAAGACATAGGCGCCGGCTTGTGCGCAAGCGAAATTCATTGCAGGGCGACGCCAAGAAATTCCGCTTTTCGCCGAGATGACGGCTGACAACGAGGAAAAAAAAAAAAGAAGAAACCCTCGAGTACAAAAGAGTGGGACACGCCTCGCAGGCGGGCGTCTCTTCAATCCGAGAAGCCTGGTAAGCAGAGTTCGATGGAACGAAAATGTCGTTTGCCAATTTCGCGACTTCCCAGCTACTTCGAAACCCTGAACAGTGACCAAAGCGCGATATTAAAGCAGTCATGCTCCCCTCAGTAAAGTATCCGTTACTCTCAAATGTACCTGAGCGACGCACTCGTTGAGCTACATCTAATTCAGTGCAGTACGGAGTTTCGGGCCGATGAAAAGTCGCGTTCACTGCCAAAGATTACGTTTTTATTTCGAGCTCCATATCTTAACTAGATCGCTTTTTAAAGCGAATCTTTCTTTGCCTGTACCTACAGGGCACCTACTGCTTAGGTACTTCTACTACTACTACTACTACTACTACTACTACTAATGATAATAATAATAATAAACAAATAATAAAGTAAGGCGGTGGCGGTGATTAATTTCCGACGGCCACTGAAAGTGCCTACGCGACGGCGGCATGTAATAGGTATACCGGCTTCTCCGCTTGTTTCTAATAATAGTGGCTTCACTGCAGCCAATGCGAGCGGCGCCTGTTTGTTCTTCGCAAGGGTGCAGCAGTAGCGGTGGTGCCGTTTGGCAGCAGGCCGCGCGTGCCTTGAGAAACGGAGCGAGCAAAGCGATCGGAACAGAGCCCGCAGCAATAAACAAAACGAAACAAGGAAACCGCACACGCGGAAATAGGGCACCGCTCTGGAACGGCGCCGACTAATATGGTTCGGCGCGGCAGCGGTTTGCTGCGCGTCGCGTCGCTTCACGCGGCGGCCGCAACGCTACGGGTCGATCCCAACTGGTGGCAATCACGCGGCAGTGTTTGCGTGTGCTCGTCTTCGTGTAGTCTGAACGGGTTAACGAAACCGCAGAACACGAGCAGGGAGCGGGGGTGTCCCCTCTTGTCGGCAGTTAACGCACGCGCGCAAGGCCCCGCGATTTTTCTCGAAACCTTCCGAGCTGCTCAGACGCTCTGTGGCAGTACTTTCTTCACTACCGCCATATCTGTTTATGGTTCACGCAAAAAAGAAAGAATGAATGTCGGGACAAGGAAACGCTTCAGTATAGGCTTTTTTAACTGACAAGAGCCCGATGTTCGTATAAACCGATGTTTCGTATTAAATGATTTCGTCATAACGTGAGTAAATTATTCCGCCATAACGAGAACAAAGGGGGTTAACCGAGGGGCCCGAATTTTTATTAATCATAACATGAGAAGCCAACTTGTACTTACTTATTGAATTAAGAAATAATAAATTAATGGCAATGCAAGTGGATGAAAAAACAACTTGCCGCAGGTGGGTAACAATCCCACGTCTTCACATTACGCGTGCGATGCTCTTTGTTATGTTCTTTGTGATGTTATTTGTTATAGAATTCGAGGACTTGAAAGTAATAGTACTAACCCATAGAATTTCGCGTCCCACAGCGACACCTGGGATTATGTACACCAGTCATCGCAATGCAGAGCTCTAGATTGTTTTGTTAAAATGTCTTCAATGTGCACCGAAATCTCGGCACACGGAGCGCTCTTGCGTATCGCTTTCATCGCGACGCGGCTGCGAAGGCAGGGGATCGAATCCGCGACCTCGCCCAACAGAACGCCATCGCCGCTTATAGCCTCCGCGGTGAGCGCGCTATCATTGAAAGTTTAGTATATCCAGAATGCGGCTTCAGTGTGCAATTCCTGCCAAGGCGGAAAAAACATCAGGTTTTTGTCGGTTACGGAAACTGGTTACCGGGAATCGACTTTAGCGCGATTCTCGGTCGTTGCGTGACTCGATCACAACGGCGAGACCGCGCTTTCATCCTTGTCGCCTGCCCAACACAGCTTTGGAGTCTTGTTTTTTTACCTTCCCTCAAAAGTTTCCTCCACAAAGGCGCCGCCGCGACTTTCTTCGAGGTGACGTCGTCACCAGCGCGTGCGGCATTCTTGTGACCGTGCCAATGCCGACACCCAACACTCATCTCCTCGTCATCCATCAAAGCACGTGACGCCGTTCCACGCGCTGCTTACGAGTTAGCCTCGCGACGGCAGCCCGGAGGACAGAAACCTCTCCCAGGTGGTGCGCTGTGTGCTTTACGTATCGGGGCCATAACGTTGCTATCCGCGACTCTCGCGTGAGATGACAGTATGCACCGCAACGTATGACGCAGAGAAGTCCGCGAGAGGTCCAGTCAGAACAACATGCGCAACAAACAAAAACACGGCGCATGCCACATCGGTGACGTGCCCTCGGCATGCATGCTCTCTAATCGACCGCGCGACGCATGCATTACACTAATGTACCTTAAAAAAAAGAACGAAAGATATAGAAGAGAAAGAATGATGAGAGTGGCGCGTAACGCCAGGAACCACAGAGATACGAGCGCGGAACCGCAGCGTCCGTACCACAGCTAACGTTAGGCCTACAGCTGAAACGAACCCGCACGGCCCTTCCTCAGCCCGTTCGAAGTGACGGAGTTCGCTCCTTTTCATCCCCGACCTTCTGTAATCGGCCATCGCAAAGAGCGGCGCGGGCGACCGCCTTCTTTCAGGTCGCATCGTTTACGAGAAATCCGTCCGCTGGTCGTTCTTTCTTTGCCCCGTTTTGCGCCGTGAAAAGCGTGCGGGTCGACGGGCCTCCCCGGCGGTGATCGGCAGCCTTTACGAGCGAAGCGACCCGGAACGTGATCGTAAACGGGCTTCGGAAGGAACGGCGACCCCCCCGGTTAGGCCTAACCGGAGAAGCAGCGGCCGCCAGCTGAAAAGGCAGGCAGGCCGTGCTTCCCCGACAGGCAAGAGCGACGCGGTGCGGCCCACTTTCGAGGAGCCAGCCGATGACGGGCTCGGCATCTGGCTGCTTCTCCTACACCACCAGCAGCAACAGGTGGCCAGCGATTGCCGAGGACGCGGTGCCGCGCTCGACTACCGGGTTCCTTACATTCGAGCGAAAGAAATGCGAGGAGATCGTGGAAAGAACAAGACACACGTCATGCAGGTAGAAAACAGCTCGCACTCGACAGGCGCGACTCACCGAGCAGAAGAAGCCCCCCGGAACAACACTGCGTGGCCGGGCCGAGGTGCCGAGAAGGAAAGCGAATCGCTAAACAAGGCAGCCGAGGTCGGCAGCACCGGGACGGACGGACGAAAAACACCCCACGGTTTGTTTCCTCCGGAGTATTATTATCCCAGGTGTCTTCGCCGGAACTTTCTGCTCGGCTTTCTTCGAAGGCGTTACACTGCCGAGTCTCGAGGAACTATAACCACGCGCACAGCACGAGGGAACACACGATTTGCGAGCGAACGGCCGCCGTCGACCGGGCTCGGGAGGCACGTCCCACAGTCGCCGAAGTCTGCTGGCGTCGCCCCTCACATGGCGCCGTTTTCAGCGGGCCTTGACAGCGACCATCGAGAGACACGCTCGGCGCGGACGCCGGGCACCCGCACCACACACAACCACGCGTGCGGGGTGCAACAACACCGCCGCTGCACGAGACGCCGGAGGAGGAAGAAGACCCGAGAAGAAGCCAGGCAACAACACCGGGGCCAGCCAGCCAAGCCAGCCAGCCGACCAACTATGGTCGCGACAGCAAGCGCAGCGGCGTCGGCAAGGGGGGGCTGGCTCCGCGACTTTGGGCAGCCCGGCAAGTGGTTTTCGCGTCCAAGGTAGCGAGATTCCTACGCAGGCGGGCAGGTAGGCAGGCGGCCGGGGCGCGCGGGGAGGGCGAGGGGGATCCCGGCGGGCATGCCGGGATTAAGGGGGCCGAGAGAGAGGTAAGAAGGGGCCCGAGCGGCCCCGAGCAGGAGAAGCTGTCTCTCTCAAGAAAGAGCGCACGAACGCCCGAGGAAAGGAAGAAGTAAAAACAGTCAACAATATCAGAGGGAAGCACGCAGGTAAGGGGAGAGACGTACTGGGCGCACCGGAGAACGACGCTCTCTTCGGGCAGAGAAACAGATAGGCGCAAGAAGGAGAAGCGGCGGAACGAAGAGGAGAAAGACAACTTGCACCGCCGCGAGGCAGCGCCGAACACCTTGCGCGGGACGGTTCGTTCGTGTGGTGGGGGACTTCCCCCTTCTTTCCAAGCCCCCTTCCTCTCTAGACGCCGCGCGCTCGCTGCCCGGTCAGCTAGCTTCAGTGCGGTCTCTTATGTTCTATTTCTTTTTCTATTGCGTAAACTTTTCTCCTCCTGCGTTGAGTTTCGCGCTTCCCCTCCCTCACGCAGGTTACACAATCGGTGTTGCCAGACGAAAAAGTGAGCACGCGTTACATTTGGCAGCGACTTGCGGCAGCTGCGAGAAATCGAATATTTCTGGGGCGCTATAACGTTTACTGCTCGCACTGTACGTGACTCGGCGTCTGCGGAAATTTCCGATAGAGTTCTGTCGAGCGCGAGGTCGTTGTAAGAAAGGCTGCTAGAACTTATCCGAGAACTCCCGGGAAAACAACGAGGCATATTGCTCCAATCGACCAGGTTCCATTGATGCAAGAGGTTCCAACACCGACGATCCATATTATTTGAGCCCGTATTCAGAATGCGATTAATTCGTTAACGCTGGTTCTACGAAGGCTGCTCCGCAAAGGTAAATAGCAATAGCGAACGTATTGCTACAAGAGAGCAGATTTGGGCAAGTTGGTAAGGTAAGAGCATGGAAACCAGCGCAGAGAAGCACGGCACATAAGAATAACACAGTAAGAACAATTCTCTTTTTCTCTGCCGTTCGTATGGGCTGTTTCCTTGAGCTAGTTTCCATTAGGCGAACATATTGCATAAAGGCGGCTGGCCAACGAAAACTTGTTACGAACTAAATGTGCTGCTAACTCTGTCATAGGTTTGCACTCTTTCCCACGCTGATACTTCGATACACCGTTCGTGCAACTTCGCAAACAAAACCTGTAGTTTTACATAATTGAACGATGAGTTTTCATTTTGCAGCGCAGCCGACCAGACGGTACGAACGTATTCCAAGTCCACTGGCGGTCATTTGCGAAACATTTGTCAGATTTCGGTTTGATCTCACCTTTCAATCGCGTACACAGCGCTAAATGTAACAAGGTGCGGATTTCAGCGGATAATACACGAATATATATATATATATATATATATATATATATATATATATATATATATATATATATATATATATATATATATATATATATATATTCTGTTATTATGTGCACTGAATGCCCCTGCGAAGGCCTTAAGTTCAAGCAAAAGAGGCATATAAAGGTAAGCATCACAGTATAGACGTTTCCTCCTCCCTTCTTCCTGTTCGCAGTATAAGAGGAGCATGTACTTCCCCATATATTCGCTGACATTAGCGAAATTGTGCAAGAAGAGAGCAAGTATATCAGGACATGATATTCGCGACAGGATATGCTTCCAATACCCTTGCAGTGAATTAAATGTCGTCTCGGCGCTTGCAAATCTCATCGATAACTAACGCAACGCGCAAGTGAAAAATCCTTTTCGACATGAGCGACACACACAAGAGAAAGAAGCAGAAAAAGAGAAGTGCCTTCCAATAATAGAAAAACACAGCCTGTTCGGGTAAGAAATGGTGTACAGAATAAGCGAACACGGCAGACATTGGCCGCAGCAGCAGCGATGTCCTTTGGTGGTTCGTTGAGCCACAAGAGAACGAGGAAAGTCATTTTGTTTCCTGATATTCTAGTGAAAGGAAAAGAAAAGAGCGCTACACATTAATGTTGCTGCCGACAGCATTACGCTACCGGCTATTTTACCACAAGCCCTATCATTGTAATAAGTTCACGAAACGCGGTTCAATTAAACGCAGCAAGATGGAACCACCAGCGCTACCAGTGACGTCTATGTCTTCGACACAGCGTAATGATCATACATACAGAAACGGCCGAAATCTCTGTAATGCCGCGCCCAGCCGGAATGCAAGCTGAGTGAAACACTCGGACCAGGAAATACGTGAAGTATTGTTATAGATGCGGCGCATGAGGTGAAAACACCAGAAGAAGAAAAGGGGCTTGGCTGACCGTATAAACGCAACGACAAAGATTAAAGGAACGACGACACTGTAGCACCGCACAGCGCTGGGACCGGAAGTCCAGCAGGGCCGAGAAAACGACGTTTCGTTAGCCACCCCGCCCATGAATACATGACCGTGCCGAAAATAGACGCTTCGTGCAACGGCACAAAGCGAAGCGACGGTCCGCAGAGCAAACCAAACCAGTCTCGTTCCCTTAAAAGAAAAAAAGAACAAACTGAGAGAGAAAGAAAGAAACGATGGCACCGCACTCGTTTCTGTAGGGCGGCGATCGCTCATTTGTGCGCACGTAAGTGAATGCGCCACAATATAGAACTACATCCTTCATGACCGAGCTATACCAAAGAAGGCTAAGCTAGATTCTATTCTCTTTGCGGAATTTCGCATGCTTCGGGAGTATACAGTTCGCCGAAAAGAAAACCATTTTTCTTTATGCTCCTATCTGTTGGGTCGTCCGGTCGCACAGGAAAAAAAAAAAAAAAAGAAGAAGAAACACACCCAAACAGGAGACTGCGTTCTCCATGCTGCTTTGCTTCCTCTCTCGTTACTCTCTCCGCACGATAATCATCACTGCGCGCACCTTCGAGAGATTCGTATACACTTCGCGACGGTGACGGCTGCCTGTATATACACCTCGCGCGCGTTCGTCAGTGCCGCCGACACGCTGGCTGACACGGGTACTTATTTGGGCCTCTGTATGCATGTCTCGCTTTGAATTCGTCGCGTTTGCTCGCCCTGTAGACGCGAGGAGAGTTTGGTCACTGGGAGGAGTCAGAAGCGAGCGACCGATTCGGGGTAAACGCGGATAGCGTTCGTGCGACGCGCAAGCTTTCAGTGCGCTGCCGGAGAGTCACCAAGTGAGGTGCGCCGACGAAGCTGTCCTTTCCTTTTATAGCTCACGAGTTTCGCATTCGGCCCCTCGGCACAGCGCACTATATACTGACTACGTCGGCTTGCATGCCTGAAACAATGCGGCGTGTATTTCAAGCAACCGGCGCACTGCGTCAACGCACACGGTTTTACACGCAGCGCACCCAAGTTATAACATACCTGTCCGTGTCTTTTATTCTGTTGTCCGTGTCCTATTTGTTGCACCTGAAACCATTTCTAAAAGCCACATATAAGCTAGTCCGGCAGCAAATGTTACTAAACTATCCTCGATTTCATTCTCATCATATGGCTAAGAAAAATCAATCGCCCACCACATCCAGTGGGACCAGTTTGGGCGGTGCCGTCGAAAGAAACAAATGTTGGATGTTTCCCTCCCCGTCTCCCTCCTTTACCCCGTAAATACGGCTATAGAGTAGAACAGAACCACATTCTGCACCTAACCTTCACTTCTTCCCCGTAGCATCGAAACGGTAATAAGAACAGCTGCACGGACTAAATGCACGAGTATACTGCGGGCACTATTCCGACAAGTCAATGAAACAAGCGGGCGGAAAGTGAAACAGCACCAGTGAACTCCGAAAAAGAGTAATGTCGATCAGACGAGAGACTGAGGAACGTAATGGTAAAAACCGAGATGACTGACCGAAACTGCAGATCGGGATCCTCACCAGCAAGCAAAATTTCAACTGTTGTACATTTATATATATAGATATACACACACAACCTCCGAAATTCGCCTTCTCTTATACGAAAAAAAAAGAAGAAAAACAGAGAGATAGAGAGAAAGAGAGACTAGCTTTTCAAACGTTGGTCCGCACACAACTTGAGTTTTCCTCTGCGAGCTGGTCCCGCTATCAAAACTACCCAGCCACTATGATAGAAGCAGTCAGAATAGAGCCGCTCGTTTACTTTCTCAAACTTATGGCATTGAAGTACTCAAGAGTACTTCAAATTAAGCTTTCTCTTTCCCTCCAGCCGCTAAGTACAACCTCCATGACATAGCCCTTGTCGTTGTTTCATAAATGCGTACATAAATATAGCCACGATATTTCGCGCCTGGAAACATCGTCGTACACGTCATGGAGATTGCACAGCCACCCAAGGTTCACGCGCATCTGCGGTAATACTGACGCATTTAACTCAGCAGCGCTTCCACGCGCTATACGTCTGTGGAACAACGTTCTCGAAAGCGAAGTCGCAGAGAATAACCCTGAAAAGTTTCAGCAGTCACTTTATGCAGATGTCGTCAGTTAACCCTTTTTTTTTTTTTAAGGTTTATATCATTCGTGCCTTATGAAACTTCTCTCCAGCTTATCATGTGCATATGTTTATCGAACTATGTTATCTCCGTTCTTCTTGCTTTTCTTTGGGTGCCTGTTAATGATATGTGCATATAGTGTGCATGTTGTAATTTTCGCTGGTGTCGCTCATAACCTGTTTCCACGGGTTCAATTATCGCTTGTCTTTATGTTATCTTTCTTTTTTTTTTACTTTTCCTTGGTCGTCTGGCACCGATATATTTGTATAGTCCTTATGTTGCATTTGTGGCTGTTGTTGCTTCTGGTTTGTTTCCACGGTTTCAATTTTCGTTTATTTATATGTGCATTTTGTCAACTCTGACTTTTTTTGTATAAATCGACTTAAACCCTCTTTATTCAATATGCCCCATAAATGGGCCCTGTAAAGTACACACACACACACACACACACACACACACACACACACACACACACACACACACACACACACACACACATATATATATATATATATTGACTAACACACACACAGACGCGCGCGCGCGCGCGTGTGTGTGTGTGTGTGTGTGTGTGTGTGTGTGCGTGCGTGCGTGCGTGCGTGCGTGCGTGCGCTGTTCTTGGCTTCATTAGGCTCTTTGTTTAGCAGTTACTCCATCGCACGGATCCGCTCATTCCCATCGGTTCTATCGCAAATTCGGCACGTGCCGCCTCGTGGAGTAAACAGCACCGTTCGGGGCATCTATCTTGTCCCCCCCCAATGTGACTTTCATTTACGCAACCTACCATGCGAGAGGAGAGGGCCAACCCTGCCGCAGGCGCTTCGCTGCCGATTAGCAGCCTCGAATGCGCTCGACCAGAAAGCAGCGTGTATGCATACCTCTGCAGGCGACACTACACGGCCGCGCCAGCGGAGCCGTGAAATAGGATGCAAAGTGCGCCATCTCGGTCGTCAAAGTGTGAAATATGCATGAACCTCCTCCCGGTCCGCTCGACGAAGCTCGTTCGCTACTAGGAGAGTGAGGAAGTCCTTTGATGCTTCCGATCGCTGCACGCGGTGCACGTACGGGCGCTCGCTTCGTAAACAGTTGAATGCGTTTATGGGGAGAGAGATTCCACGTGCGCGGGAATCCTACCTTTAGCTCGCGACCTCAACGCGCGCGCATGTCGGATCGGTGCGCGCCCTTCTTGGACTTGACTCGGTATTCACGGCGCTCGTTCCGTTAATCTAATACTCGTGTCAGGACGGACGCGTTTCCCAACTCGAGCTTCTGGCGCCGCGTGTAGACCTGTCAGATGTATCAGAGGGAACACGAATTTGCTTGCAAGCTAACGACCACTCGAGGCGTGTCGGCTCGAGCCGTGCAAATGAATACGTACTGCGTAGATTCCCGCTGAGATTTCATTCCGTTGAACATTTACATATGTTGGGGACGGGTGTATACAGCCGCTGCGGCCTCTTCCATGCAAATAATATAAGTGCTCACTGTCATGTTGCTCACGCGGTTGCTCAAGGGGAAATCTGCGCTTTCCTGCAGCGGGAAAAAAAACTCGCATTGAAATCAGCCGTATTACCCGCTAAAGGCTAAAATTAACAAATATTCAACTAAACTAAAGAATATTAAGCTTAAGTGGCAAGTATACACATGTGACGCAATTCAGAACTAGTTAAGCGCGACGTCCATCGGCGCGCCCGTTTCACAATATTGCAGTGACCCGAATTTCGTTGCACGAGATATAGCATTCACTCCCAAAAGCCAGAACCATTACAGAAACCCTGATATCCCATACCACAGCTGTCCTGGAGCCACAAGGCATATGACTTGGTGTTATTATCGGGGTACTGATCGGACTATACGCGTGAAATGAAGATGCTTATTTTCTCTCTCTCTCTCTCTCTGAGGGCAGCGATGCGACCGAAGGGCAGGTGGATCATCGACGCCCGCCAAGAACAAGCAATCGCAAGCAAAGCGGCACTTATTGAAAGTGGCTGCACAGCACGAACATTCCTTGGACTCGGCACCTGAAGCGCTTCTTACCTGGCGCAACTTAGGGCGAGACTACGCGAGCAAGCGAGACTTCGGTCTTCGAGCACAACATTTCTTTCGGAACGACAGCTTCCTTTCTTTCTTTCTTTGTTTACTTGCACTTCGCCGTTTAGCGAAGTGCACCCGTTGCGATACGCTTGCGTCTGTACAAAGTTTCACGTGCAAGCATCAGCCGCGTGTACACGTGGAAGCCCGCGGCTATACGAGACGGAAAAGCACACATCAGCTCGTCTACGGCTTGCAACGCGTATATGCCGGGCCGCCTCGCAAGTGAAGTTCGGCACCCCCGTTGACACTTTGTAAAGAATCACGCGCGCGTGAAGTCGAGCCGCCGTGTAACTTTTCAGCGCCTACAGCTGCGACGTTCGCGCGTGCGAAATCGCGGCCACGCGAAACGTGGCTTTACGCCGCGCCGGTGCGAAGACGCTGGCGACGGCAAAACGCGTCGTTGCCGCCGTTGCGTCCACACGTGCGCTAAACAAAAGGGCGCGCGGCTGAACGCGGCGCATTCCCCGACGGCGCCCGCATGCGCGCGCCTCCTGACGCGCCGTTCCGCCTCAGCGCCTCCTCGTCTGCTTCGCAGGCAACAAGCAGCGGCGCTGCCGTAAATGCTGTTGCTAAAGACAATGTAAAGCTCCCCTCCTGAGGGAAAGGCGACGCCAGAGAAAAATCAAGAATAGCACGACGCTGCGCGTAGCGTCTCCCCGAACCAATCAGCCGTGACGATATCTACAAGCTGCGCAAGCGATATCAATAAAGAGGAGGAGGGCCGGCGGCGTGATTGGTAATGGGCTGTTCTCGTTTATCAACCGTGACCAAGTCATGTCTGGGATGGAGTCGGAGAACCGATGCCGGGGCTGATGCACTCGCCCATGCGCGAGCGAAGCGTGTAATTTCGGACGGATGCAAACATCCACACCTCGGGCGACCTGTGTAGCAAATCACGGCGGCGGCTATAGCGACCGCAAACATCGCGTCAACGCGGCAACTTAGCCGCGCTGCTCTCGGACTCGAAACGCCAACGTCCCGTGCCGTGCCGGCTAGTATAAATACAGCCTATCCGCGCAAAAAATGTTGCGGATCCAGAAGCGCCGCGAGTGAAAATTAGCAGCTTGTTCGCAAGACTTTTTTTATTCTTTTTTTCCTGACATCACAGGACGACCACTATATTCGCACTTCACATGTGACTTCGAACCACGGGTACGTGATTCAAGACCAGGGCGGTGCGTATTGCGTCGCAAACTACAAATGCGCGAGCGTGAGGTGCGCCATTTAAATATGTCTCTCGTTCTCTCCATCCCTCCTCTTCGTCCTCAATCCTAAACACTGGTTTAACTGTAGATAGCCCTGTTTATGGCAATGGGTACACCTGCTGCGTTTATAAGTGCTTAATTTTCGCAAGTGTACGCATACGCGAAAATCACACGCGTCCTTCACTTTGCGACAGAAAAGTCAGTGCCGAGACTGCCAAACAACACGCGCCACAAGCTGCAAGACCAGAAAATAGGTAAGACAGAAAGGCGAATAAACTATACAGGGAGCACCGCCCCCTCCAGCAACCGCAACAGCAAATCAATACGAACTATGGTTTTAATGTATCGAGAAATACAAGAAAAGTATTAATGTAGCTCCGTCGTCATGATCTCCGTTTTGCCCTTTTTAGTCCTTCACTCTAAATGTGCGCAAGCTCTCACACAAGACCATGGCCACCAACAAGATGCATTGAGACAGAAGCGACGGACCGCACATTCCTTTTTATTCAGCTTCACCGTAACGTGTATGGTAATGAAATCACCAAGAGAACGGCCGGATCGATATGAAACTAAAAGAGAGAAAGAAATCTTAAACCTATGATACGAGCCGAACTTGATACAACACAGAACCGGTCGCAAGTCGCAATATTGATCTTAGGATAATAGCATCCGACTACTCCCAACTCCTTGGACCCCCAGCACTCTTTATCAGGAGTGATAAATATGCGTTTCTGTTTACACAGACACAAAGGCGCGCGAAATCTCGACAGCAGCAAGAGTTGGGCGGAAATCGCTCATCGTGCCAACCGAATCCCTGCCACACGTACCACTGAACGGTGGGGGCGATAAAGTCCCGCCATGAGGCTTCCTCATTTCCTTTCCACCCGCGCTATTTATTCTTGCAAGCGCGAGCCAACAGGTATCGCTCACGGAGCCTCACGCGGTAGGCGCTCCTCGGACTTCACGCGTTGTGCCGTCGCGCGAGAGCGGACTACAAACATTTGGACGCCGAGTGCTCCTCCCTCCCTCCCCTCCCTCTCCCCCCCCCCCTCTCTCTCTCTCTCTCTCTCTCTCTCTCTCTTTCAATTCCATATGCTTTGCGCAGCAGCCAACGCCGTCACCTCTCGCACACAGTCGCTGTGGCCGATTCTGCTCACGATTTCTCGATGGCATGCGACGCACGAGACCACAATGCGCTTCTCGTATTTTTATCCCTATCGCTCCCCCGCCGAGCTACCGAGAACCCAAAACAGCAGCACAGGCAGGACTGCGAAGAACCACCGAATCTTCGCGCGTTGAACTGTGGGGCGCCCCGCGCGCGTCGTCCGCCACGAGAGATACGAGCGCCCCGAGGAAACGACGAAGTACCGTCCGCTGTCATTATTCAGGTTATCGACTGCCCGTGCCCGCTCCTCAAGCCCCCCCCCCCCCCCCACCCCTCCACTTTTCTTTAAAATCTGCGCAATGTGACCCGAAGCGAGTGTAAACGTCATATATCGAGGAGTCTCGTGGAAACGCATATCTGCGGTAAGAGCGCCTCACCGCGGTCTCTTCTCTCGCTAGTTGCCGATGTTATTTTATTCTCTACTGAATGAGTGAGTTAGAAAACTTTATTTCGAATCAGAACGATTCGCGTCCGGCGGGTGTAGTGGGCTGGGGCCCCCGCCGAGGTTACGGCCAAGAGTTCTTGCCTCTCGGCGGCTTCCTTGACTGCCCAGAGTTTGTCTTCCAGGTATGAGCTAAGCAGCGAAGCCTGTCATCTCGCGCGGAGGCTGTCGATGGAGGCTTCGCTCGCATTGTCCTGTATTAGTCCCCTGGCACTCTCTACGGAATCTCGAGTATTAAAAATGAGGTACCGGAGGAGTATACTCCGTTCGGGACAAACGTCAAGAAATAAATCAAGTAAATCGGGAAAAGGGAGGCTCCCGTTTCGCATTTCGCACTGGCGGCGACCGCGCCAAATGCGACCAAACTTTGAAACAGTGGAGATGCCGTAATGAGTCAACGATTACAAACTTAAACCAAGTCTCTTCCCCCCCCCCCCTCGTCGCCAACCTTTTATTTAATGTAAAAATTGATCAGGTTATCATTTTCGGCCCACCATCACCAATGAAAATGATAAAAAAATAATAATATTAAGACGGTTCAATGTCCCACAGGAACATCTGGTCCATGTAATTAATGTCTGGACACCGTATACGGAGAGTGCCAGCCGGGTTCATTTTGGCCACCGTCCATAACATCCACCATCCAAGCACACGAGCGTTTTATAATTACGCTCCCGATCAGAGCGCGGCTGCTGCGGCCGGAAGTCGAACCTGCGATTACGCGTTCAACAGCGGAACGACTGAGCACCGCGGTGAGCGATGAAAAGTGAAACAAAACAATTTGCGGATAACGATCAGCTACTCAAATCGTACCATATGCTGCCCTATATAGTACAGAGATACAAGAGGGAGGGAGGATAGGGTTGAATTGATCAGTCTTAACGTCTGAAAGCATCGTGCATGCCCTCAAAGCACGGCATGTGAGCGGAGTGAAGACTGCCCACTTCGACACACGCGAAGATAATTATCGACTGAACGAACACATGCACGAAGGAAGAGGAAAAGAAGGAAGGAAAGGTAGGGAGGTTAACCAGACGCACATCCGGTTTGCTGCCCTACACGGGGGAAGGGGTTTATAAGGGATGAAAATAAAGAAAAATAGGAGATAGGACAGGGAGGGAACAAGGTACTCCACACACATGAAAAAACAAAAAGGAAAAGCCGATATGGTAAGGCGACACCTTAAAAGATTTCGCCTCACCATGAGGCTCTTAAAAAAATTTAAGAAAGCGAGTGATACAGAAGAAACGAATCATGCGGCGATGCGCAATAACGCAACACAGAAATTACAAGCGCGCACACACACACACTGACTCAAGTATAACAGAAGCAGTTCCTCGTGATAAGAATTAAATGTTGGATGATGCCACGAATAACTTTTTTGCGACCAAATGGCCGTCGCTTGGACCTCAGCAACGGAACATTTTACAAGCTTAAGGCCTTTTTGCGCGACAGCGTTAAGAGCCGCGCGTGTTGCAGAAAATCCGGTGTCGGCGTTCCGCGTCGTCAGTCTCTTGAGCGAAAAAAGCATTCCCAACTACGCAGGCCCTCCATGTAGCGCAGATACGTTACACAACTAATTGAATTTCTGAAATAGAAATGCGTCGGAAAAATCGTGAAGTAAGACCTGCACACAACGAACAGGCACGATAGCGTCGGACTGTAATTTGAATATACGAGAAAACGTAATTCTGTTACGCGGAAACGCAAACACAAGCTCCTTTCCCAGCGTTCCGATCATTCATGGAGCGGCGTGCGCGGTTCCTTGCAACACCATCGAGATGGCGCTCGCCTCCGCGCATCCGCGGCCCACGCAAGAGGCCGCATTTCTATCAGAAAGCTCGCTTTCGTGCATAGCCTTCGTTGCCAGCGTTTGCCGGTAAACATTACGGATACTTACGCTGCCATTGCCGCTGGAAGCGTGACAAGCAGTCGCGTTTCACTCTTAAAGGCGAGGCTTAGGCGCCCTCCAAATTTTTCAGAAGACTGGCCGCTGAACCCGTGCGAACACCTCCGGCACATATTATTTAACGCTATCTATGAAATGAAAGTTTTTCCATCTTGTAAGATACAGATGGGGGGGTGCTCAGGGGGGTGCCCCGGGCATCATGCCGTTTCTATTACTAGAAACGCTTTCCTTTCCAAAACCAGATCCACACAGCCTTCCACCACACACATAAACACAGGGAGGCCGCTCGTCGGATTCAAAAGTTATATATGACTGGCAATATGAGCACATCCTGCGACCGATAAGCCAGTTCAGGGGTTTCTGAAGAGACAATCGAAGCACATCGCCGACCTTATTTCAAAGAAACAAAACGCGGCGGAAAGTGCAAAGCCAGAAACGTAAGGCGCCTGACCGCAACCGGCCTGCTATTTCTCTTCCTCCACAGTCCCCGAATCGCACCTCCCATCTGTTAAAGGCGCCTCTATGGCTCGATGCCGGGCGACAACGCTGCGCCGGCGTGCGTATATCCTAAGTCCCGGAGGCCTGTCTAAATCGAGGGGAAGCTTAAATACGTCGGCCGTGGAAGACCGATGCGACAGAGGGCAAGAAAGAGAAAGACACGAAAAAGGAAAAGCACACAACTCAAACACACGCACTAATGATCCTCAGGCATCTCGAGAAGCCGCACACTTCGCCTACGGATCTACTCGGCGGCAGGGACATCAATTCTAATTGGAAAGAAAAGCAACGGCATAAAAAAAGATACCGACGGGTTTCGGCCGATCGAAGGGCATTTTCTTTTAATCCCCTGAGCGGAGGGGATTTTCTTTCTCCCCCTCTCCCGCTCCTCTCGGACTTCAGTGTCACCCGATGGGCCATAAAAGCCTCGCGGTCTAATAGTGCAAACAATAAGGCCTTATCTGGCGCACTGAAAGACGTGCTGAAGAACTCTGGTCCTGGTGTCTATGCTGATCGCGCAAGTATAGCGTCAGCCAGCAGGGGAATGAGTGGAAGTTCGCGGATCCGCAAGAACGTCTGAAGCCATAGCGAGTACGGATATTAAACAAATGCATGTAACTGTACCCATCATGCCCATGCAGACCTGCCCACCTTAAAGTACGGAAGAATATGTTAACGTCGAAACAACAAAATTAAACTGATAATATTGATTCGTGGGATTTCTAACGTACCAAAGCAACGCCGGGGCTATGAGAGACGCCACTGTGGAGGACTCCGGATCAATTTTGAGCAACAGGCAGAATTTATTTAGCGTGCAACTAAATCTAAGTAGTACACAATTTTTTTTCTCTTTCTTTTTCATTTCGCCCCCATTGAAATGCGGCCGCCGCGGTCGGGAAGCGAACCCGCCACCTCGCGCTCAATACAATACAATACAATACAATACAATCTTCATTGTGCATAAAGGAAAACAAAGTACAGATAGCAGGCCTACCAAAGCCTCAGAGAACTCCGCAGCAGCAGAACTCCGTAGGCAATGAGCGACATACCGCGGCGAGACATAAAATGAAATCGTAAAATGTTGTGAAAAATACACAAAAAATTGTTTTATTAATCAAGATTTCGACTGCCTACGAAGTTCTATAGGCAACTCTGAACATGCACTGTGCTGAAATGCGCTATGGCGACGTGGGTAAGCCCGAATAATCGAGCGGATCTGAAAAATATGCCACCGACTGTACTTTTTCTTCTTCTTTCTTAATATCAGTCCTGTCCCTAAACCGGAAGCAAATTAAATATCTAAGACATACGCTGCGACAATCGTAAACAGGTTTGAAAAAGAAAAATCTGGCCGTTTGCGAAAAAAATCGTAAATGCTGGCAGGTTAGCTGAGCGATAGCGGCGCCAAGGTTCCCTATATACAGTACATTTTCTGTATATAGGAAGCTCTATGGCTGCCACGGGCCACAAGGCGGGACAGGGCGGCAGCTATAGGAGGCGCTCGTGGAAGGGGAAAGCCCGGGCCGAGAAGAAGAAGCAGAGACGACGCCGAACGAGCCGGAAAGCTGGCTGCCCGCTGCCCGCGCGCGCGCGGACACACCGCACGAGCACGCGCGCTTATCTTCGGAGAAGAAGAAGAAGAAAGAAGCAGCGTGGCGTTGCGTGGCCGGTGCAGTTGCTCCGAGGCATCTCCGGCCCTTTGCGAAGAAGAAGGAGAACCGGATTCGCTCCAAATGAACTCCCCGGCCGAGCGAGCGGGGGCCCGTGCGGCAGCAGATCGAACATCAAGATCGCCCCGTGCCGTTCCCTCCCCCCTTCCCTCCTTCTTCCTGCTTCCTGTCCGCACGCGCTCGCATGTTATGTGTGTGTGCTTGCTTATCGCGAGTGTTTGCGAGCCGCGTGTAAACCTCCTCTCCACCGGGCTTTGGCCCCTCTTCTTTTTCGGTGTTATCGCGGTTTTGAAGAAGGACGCGCGAGAAAAAAGAAAAAGAGAGAGAGAGAAACAGGCCGGGGGGGGGGGGGGGGGGCGAAGAGTTAAGAGAAACACTGGACGGTAGGCCATAAACTTCAATCCATCTTACCGCGAATGAAATAAATGATCACGTATTGGCCGGGTGAGGGGGGGGAGGGGTAGAAAACACGCTGAACGGATGAACGGACCTGTTTGTTGTTGAGCGACATTTAGAGAAAATAAGCGCGCCACAGTGCTTGCGTGGTGGAACGACCCAGCAGCTAGCTAATCGTGCGCAGCGTGTACATACTTGGCAGTGCACTTCGCGGCGCAGAGCTTAAACAACACTGTGCTGTTTAGTTGCCCCGATATGTGACCAAGCCACCAAAATTGGTACGAGGGGACACAACGGCTATAGGTAACTCAGAGCAACTTGTATCGGTGACATGGCGAAGACCAAGTACTCGAGTTCGACGGGGTGGAAGCAGCATTTTTACAAAGTTTGTTGTTGACAGCAGTGCCTCTTCAATCTCTCTGTGTCTCTCTCCCTCTCCAAAGGCAAATAAATAAATAAATAAATAAATAAATAAATAAATAAATAAACAGTTTGCGAATTTGCGAAGCCCAACGAATGTAACTCCACTCTGCTAAAACCCCAACTCGAGGTTCCAGTATATACAATAAATAAATAAATAAATAAATAAATAAATAAATAAATAATATTGCACACTTAAGAGAACGTAGAAGCGGCAGTGATTGTCCCTAAAACAGCCCACGTTCGCGACTACACACAACGTAACAGACAGCGCTATAGATTCACGCACTGAAAGCAGAAACGCGAACGCGCTGTGGATAACCGATAATTTCAACGCGGCGCAAGGTGTACCTTATTTTCGCCAGATTCGTCACCCGCCATACAACCGTCGCAGGGGCGCAGTGATTGCGTTCTGCGCTCAAGCACGAGGTGGCAGGCTCCATTCCTTGCCGCGGCGGTCGCATTTCGACGGGGATGAAATGAGGGGAACAAAAAGAAAGAAAAGTCACTGTACTGGGCTTTTGGCGCGTGTTAAATTAACCTCGAGTAGACGAAGTTAATTCGAAGCCCGTCTCTCAGCGTCTTCCGTAGTCAATGTGCATTATAATAGATGGAAATCAAAGCTCAGAGCACCTTCTTGCGCTGTCACGTACATCGCAATCTCTCACGCGGACAAAAGAGATACTCGGGGCACGCCCCTCACAAGAGAAAGTCTCGGTTCGCGAACGCATTGCCGTACAAGAATGCGATTTTGTAACAACGCCTTTGTGTTGGACGGCGATTCGTTGTGCCGGGATAGCGTCATCAATTCTTCATATCGACTACGCAAGCTGCCGCCGACTCCCCATCGTGTTCGGCCCGTCAATGCGGTCTATTCGCTTCTCGTCGGGTTGGTTAAAGGATAGAGAAACCTTGGCATCGAAACCCCCTTACGCGTAGACGCGAAGGCGCAGCGCAACGGGAATGTTTTGAGATCGTTAACAGTACAACAACGTGTAGACGCGCTTTAGTATTAATTCTTGGTGTTGCCGTTGCGTTAAACGAAGAAACAAACAAAACAAAAGCAGGCACTTCGCCCGCTCACGAAATCATTCGCGATACTGGGCTGCGATCAAACGCACTATAACGTCGGCTTTCTAACTTGAGAAAGACAGAAACACTTGCATACTGACGGAGGACAACGCCGATTACTAGATTTGACATATACTGACAGGTATGCATGGAACGTCTATATATATAGTCAGCAGAATAGTTCCCGGAAAGTGTGTGAAGTACTCTAAGAGTGCTAATCACATAAAAAAATAACCGATCGTTGTGGCCATCCTCCCTGAATCTGGATCGAAGCCTGCACTATACAAAGACTTGTCGCGTCGCTATAGTTTTTGGCTGCCCGGAGATTTTCGCTGTCGTGTGGAAGTCGACGCGCTACATCGACCGCGCACTCGATGTCACGAAAGGAGTTACTGCACCTGCTAACAGGCGCGGAATTATGAAAAAAAACAAGGTCTGAAATGTTTCTCGACATTAGATAATCCAATTTAAGCAACATAGGAGAGATACTGTACGTAGTGCGTGCAATATTAGGGAGTTTATTTGGGAGATATATAAATATGGGACCCAAAGTCAGGGAACCTTTACCGGCCAGACGCACGAAATAACGCAAAAGAGCGTACAAAAGAACTCAAAATGCGTACAAAGGAGAGATTGGGTTTTCTGAGTGCGCGAGGCACCTTGGGTATACGCTATTTCTGAAATTCCAAATTTGCTTGTAGGCGTGCGGCCGTCTTCACTCGGGAAACAATCCAAGTTTGTCGCATTACCACCTCCCCCCCCCCTCACTTTTAGTTTATTTTTTCTTTCTTTCTTTTTTTTTTTCGCGTCGCTTCGCGAAAAAATATCAGAAGTACGAAGTCCTCGCTCCGATACGGTATAGACCAAGTAGTTCACGACCGAAGGGAGCTATGGGCCAGAAGGGGATCGCGCCTTCGATGATCGTCGGCGCCAGCGGGTGTCCGCGAGTGCTCACGCATGTGTGCCATATATCAGCACGCACGGTCGTATGCGCGGAGGCGGTCGTAATTTTCCGCCTCTCTCTGCGGAGGCTGCGTGCGCTGCTGCTGCGGTTCACCCACGCCAAGGAGAGCTGCACGAGACTGTCGGGAGAAGAAGGGGTGGCGCGCCGTGCCCATAGCGTTCCTTCTCCGCGATACGCACACGCCCGGAGTCCCGCGTGCGCACATATAGGTGCTGCCGGCGGCGGCACGCTTCATTTCCACACTCATTGATACTCGTGCTGACTGTGGGAGCGTCTATATTTACAGCTTACCAAGGCGCCTCTCGGCTAGTCGTTACGCAAAAACAAAAAAAAAGGAAAGAAAAGAAAAGAAAAGAGGGGGTGTCGCGTCTTTCTTCTCACGCTACCCTTTCATCTAATGCGTCCGTCGGGCGCTGAGACACCTTTGCTTTTCTGGTCGATGCGTAACGTGAAACTTGGCGCGCGTGCAAGGAATGCAGAGAGGATCGGTTTGTTTAACCCCGCACCCCAAGCACTGTATATACACGACTATTTTATTTTTTCATTTTTTTTTTTTTTCATTTCACCCCCGTCGTAATGCGGCTGCCGAAATCGCGACCTTGGGCTTGTTAACAGAACGCCGTAGACACTATGACCTACCGTGGCGAGCAGACGCAGACCGACCGGTAGAGAGATGTGGGAGGGCAAACTTTGGTGGGAAAGAAGTTTTCTGAAGCACAACGAAGTTTCAATAGCCGAAGTCGCCAGCACCGTGCCAATAACATCGCGAATACCGTGTTCAAGAAGACACACACAATGTTCTTAGTGTGTGTGGCCGCTTACCCACAAGTTTCTGGGTTAAGACTTAATTTATTTATTTATAAACGCAAAAGTACGTCACAAGCCTTCAAATGCAGCTGCTGCTGAATCCGATCCACAGCTGCTGAAGTAGTAGAGCTTGTAGACGCCGCTAACGATTGAGAGAGTTCGTGAGTGGTCACAAGTCTTTGACCATACGAGAACTTCGTCAGAGACGCAACATTCCAAGTTGTCCAGTGATTGCAGTGACGTGTTTTTGAAGCTTCGAATGCCCTCTTGGAACATCCAATTTCACTCGCAGCTGGCGCAGTGCAAGAAAACATCGCAGTTTTGCGAGGCCCTTTTTAACGCTGAGGTGGAAGCTCTCTTTCGCGCAGTCTCCGGACAATCGCTCGTCGAGATCTCCAAGGCAGCGATACCGGGAACAAGAACATATGAGGTCCAGTGCTCGGAGCGGCATGTCGAACGATTCAGAAAATCATGACACGAGCCATAAACGTTGAAACCTATATTCTTGGCTCTCTGAAGACGTTTGCAGATGCTGTGCGAAGAAATTCCATCATCGTTACTTAGGGCGAACGCTTGCAGCAAATCATGTTGCACGACATTCTGAAAGCACCTGCGTGAACTGCTCAGAACACTGTCAGTACCCTTTTTCTTTCCTGAAGGCTGGAGCTGGAAGCGGCTGTCAACAAATACAAACACACACACGCACATACACACAGCTGGGGAAACACAAGAACAAGAGAGGGGCAGTACAGGCCCGGGGGGATTAGCGGTGACTGGTGGGAACACTGCATCCCCAACATACCAGCGACATTCTTCGAGCACGTGCACTTAGCAAACACACAAACACATACGAGGCAGGCCGTCGCGAAGAGGGAGGCCGGCTGGCCGGCAAGGGCATGACACGGCGGCTTGCCCGCACGCCCTGCCAGTCAACTCAGGAGAAGACACACACACACAAAAGAAGGCGCAAATGCATGCCAGCAAGCATGTGCGGCTGGAACATGGCCCCTCAGCTGCGCTTCACTTTTTTGTGTACCCTCGCCGCGTTTCCCTCCTTCGGGCATTTTCCCGTACCGCGGCCTTTACCTGACGCAGGTGCTTTTTCTTTTCTTCCTTTTTTTTTCCCCGAACAAAGGGCTGCAAACTGGAAACACGTTTACCGTGGACGTCGTCGGACGAAGCCACGGCCCAACAACACCGCCGGTAATCCACGACAGGGAGGCTTACCTGCAAGACAGAGAAAGCGAAAGCTAGAATTATAGGCACAGTAAAAGCGGCGGGAAAGGTATGACACACGCGCAGAAGTCAGAAAACCCTTCCCGGCCTCCTCCCTGCCTCCTCCTTTTCCTTCGTTCAACAGCGTCGCGCAAGATTTTGGCGGGGCTTCTGGACGTTTCGCAAAGATTAGCGAGACGTCCGCGCAAACAGTAGGGAAAGGTAGGCGTGCTCCGAGTTATGCCCGGGGAATGGGGGGGGGGGGAGGGGGGGGGGGAGTGACAGGTAGGGTGGGGGGTGGTGCAAGTCGTAAGAAGACGACTGACTGACCGTCTGCACAGCACTGACGCGCAGACGCACGGCTGCAACCATCAGAAGGCACCGCGTTACCATTCGGATCATTTACACCGGTCCTTAAAGAGCATGCATCTTCCTTCTTGCACGTAAGTTAGATTGTAGTTAAATGGCGCACGTCGGACGCGCCGTACAAGAGAAATGGCACGAAACTAAACGGGCTTCACTGTAAATTGCACCGAAGGACGCAAGGAGCTTTAATCCGATTTGGCACAAACGCCGTATCTCCCTACCAGCCTCGACCCAAAACCGGCTTCTTCTTTTTTTTGATATGATATAAGGAGATGTTGACGCACAATTTAAGGCGCCGGCTACTCTTTAGCTCTTGAATGGGTCTAGCCTACAACATACAGGGTTCAAGATTTCATATCAAATAACCTTTTGATACAAGCACCAGAACTTGTCAAGCCCCGTGCTCACCAGCATGCACAGCTCTTGCCACACCGCGGCGGGTGTGAATGAAAGAGCAGTCTAGCTGTGGCCTCCGCTATCACACTGGTGCGCCGTTGCAATCTCGGGCCACGATACAGCCGTGGCCTCTGAGATCAGCCAGACACCACGCTAACGTGGCTAACCGCGCGTAGCCAAGTCTCGGAAGCAATCATCCAGCACTCAGAGCGGGCTACTGCACGTTCCGCGTTGGGCGCGTAATGTGTCTGTCCGCGTGTAACGGGCTTCCTATGCTCAGGCGTGCCCATTTCGCCTTCTCGTTCGGCCCCGCTCTCTCCCCCTTTGCGTCCTCTTCAAGAAAAAGCGCACCTGTGCAAAGCCAGCTCGGTAGAAGAGATGACACAAAAAGGAGTACTGGCGAAAGTGCATCGCGCTTAAGGGAGCCGGAAAGTCGAGAGCGAGATGCAGCGCACACTGGCGAGCAAGGAGGGTTCTCCCAAGGCTCGGCTCCGCGGATGTGTGTGTGGCTCGCCACGCACGCTCGGACAACAGCAGCGCGCGCGCACACACACACAGCCGGCGAAGCATGCGTGCGCGCCGCGCACGTGTTGTTTGACCATCGGCGCGCACGCATTCGGAAGACTTTCTCGTTTTCAACAGCACGAGGAACGCGGCTTCTCTCTTGTTTTATTCATTCTTTCTCATATTTCCCCCTTTCTATCTTTTTCGAAGCAATATCGCCAGCCGCTTTCTCTCACTCTCTCTCTTTCAGTCCAGCGGTTTAGACACGCGCTGCTGACTTCCTGGTGTTCGTGCTTTCTTCCATATTATTTCTTTCGGCGCGTCAGGTCAGCTGTAACTTTGGCTATAGGCGCGCGCGAGCACGCGTTTACAAGGCTTTGGCTCCGCGGCTTTACCCGCAAAGAGGAGGCGCATATGCACGAGCGCACGTCTTGCGGCGACGGCCCCGTGTATGCAAAGCAAGTGTTTTCCTTCGAATGTACACACAGCAGAGGCTACTAAGGGCACGACCTTGACTATCGGCTGCGAGCCGCTGGGAATAGTCTTCAAGCTAAGCAGCAGCATCAGCTCGAGAAGAGCCGTTGCACAAAGCCGCGCGTGCGCGCTGCGGTAAAGCGGCTTTGCGGGTGAGCCAAGACACGCTCGCGGCTGACACGTGCACGAAGGACTGCCGACAGCACGCGCGTCTCGCCCGCAGTCTGCGATGTGCGTGACGCTTGGACTCCGTGCTCTCTTCTACAGCATGCAGTTTCTTTTTTTTTAGAAACGAAGCAACAGGGAGCGGGGCAACGAGAGAAGCAAGCAAGCGAAAGGCGACGTTTAAAAGCAACCACGGGTGAAACGTACTCCCGCTTTGCATTTTTACCGCGTTCGCGATGTTGACGTATACGTTAGAGAAGGTGCGTTTGATTTGTCGCCCCATAACCACCGCCGTGCGGCTCATTGGCTGTCCCGTTCTGTAGGGGACCAGTTGGTTTCAAGTTCGAATCACGGCCGCTTCAGCCTCATTCTGATGTAGAACGAACCCCCTCCCCACCTCCCCTCAAAAACAAGAACGTACAAAAAAGACGATTGTTTACTACAATTTAGATGAACGTGGGCTTCCCGCTCTGTTTTTTCCACGTAGGAGAAAGAAGCTGCCACCATATCGCAATTATAAATAAGGACCTCCGCGCCTGCATATGTAAGTTAACGGCACGGTGCGCCCGCAGACAAAGGTAGGCAGGGTATATTAATATGCAGGGGTTAAGTGGGGTCCAACTGCCAACTGGAGAGGTTGCGATTGAGAAGCGGGCTTCCGGCTGCTCCATTTCACTAACGGGAATGTGAGTTCATAACGTATTATTGTTATTATATGCCTGCGATGTAGTTTCTGCCTTAACTCCATCTCACTTCCGCTGCAGCTACCGCCCATATTGAGCGCGATACGAAGGCGTGGATGAAAAGCTAAAGACGATAGAGAAGACAGGGGAAGGACAATGAGATTAGTGATAATAATAATAATACTAAACAATCGGAAGAGGGAAAGCGAAGAAAGGGGGCGGGGCTGGAGAGAAAGCATAACTGCAGAGAAGAATTTGAAAACGACAAGCCGCGCCGAAGCGAACGCACAATCATTGGGCGAGCGGGCGCTTCACAATAAGCGGCCCGCGCGCGAGGAAAAGGAGAGATGACGGGGGAGAAGGAGGAGGAGGGCACGCGGTCCCTTTGTGTTCCCGGAAGCGACGATTCTCTTCTTCGCCTCGGCGGAGGAAGTAAGTCGGCCGGGTCAATGACGACGGAGCGAGCGACTCGCGCAGCAGTGACCAGCGGAGAACGCATTGCGCACGACGTCGACGCGGCCAAAGAGGTCGCGTTCGTCCGCATCGTCCTCCGCGCTGGCCGAACGGGGACGATGCGCGAGGAACCCGCTTCTTCTGTTCTTCTTTTGTCAAAAGCGCGACGCGGAGAGAGGGGGGGGCTCGGCTCGTTAACATGCGCCCTCGCCGACGGGACGGACAATGGGGCCGAGCAACGGTGACGGAACCGCGCGGACGACCCGCCGCTGCGTCTTCGCCGAGTCCCCCCGCAGTCATTGCCGCAGCGATGGACGACGACGTCCAGCGGATAGACGGACAATCTCTCACCGGTTATTGTAAATATACAGGCAGTCTACGCCTGCAGTAATATACTGCGAACTCGTGCGAGTCGGAGTGGGCTCGTTTTCTATGCTGCGCAGAGAAAGGAGGACAATAGTTGTGGATGATCGAGTCAAAGCTATGTAGAACTGGCGTCTTTCTTTTTGAGTCCGGTGTTCATTAGCAAACGTTAAGTGAAAAAAAGTTCAACCTGTTCAAAGGACAGAAGAAATGAGCGCAAGTGCGCGAAAAAGAAAATTGCAATGGTGTGTAAGGTGAGTGGTAAAAAAAAGTGTCGTGCTGGTTCGAGCCACTAATGCCACAATGCCACTAAAACTCGTGATATTGAGAAGCGCCGGCTCGCAGTGGAGAGGGGGTGGGGAAGGGAAGGGACGACCTTATATCTAAGTCACTGGCGTTCATGCCTACGCTGAAGAGAGGGAGAAAAAGAGGCAAACTTACAGCGTCGAACGCAACGAAAAAGAGAGAGCATTGCATGCGCGAACGAAAGCGAACGTACAGCTTCGGGACCTCCTCGCACACTCGCACAGACCGCGAAGTGTCGCCACGCGAGTCTCTCGCGGGCGACAGAAGCAAACGAGCGCGCAATCAGCGAAAATCGCACCGCGACGCGACCCCACACGTACGCTCCGCGACAAATACAAAGGGACCTTTTGTCTTCCGCGCGATTTATGTCCACGCGCACTCGCGAACAAATGAGCGCGATGATGGGCGCACCTCTTCTTCATATTATAAAGACGCTCACACGGTTTGTGCGCGGCATTTCTCGAATGAAGGAGGAGCGTGTAATCCGCGGATTTCAGAACAGCAAGAGCACTCGAAACCGCCGTATCGAAACGCGCGCGCCCCCCGAGATACGTGCTCGCGAATGCAAACAACGTTCGAACCAACCATTAAGAAATATATAGGTCGCGCCCAAATCAGCGCGTGCATACGCGTAACGAGCTTCGCGTTACACGGTTGCCGCAAGAGTGGAGCGAGCGTACTTTCCACGCATGCGGATAGAGACAATAGGACCGGCGCAGACCGGGCTCTTCGTCGACATCGAAACCGCGGCCGTTCCCGAACAGCAGCGTCCGCCGCTTGCGGTGGCCGTCGTGATGGCGGCGGTCGAGAGAGCGCGTAACGCGGTTAACGGTGGCCCCGCCGTTAAAGCGGCCGCGGTTTCGCGAACAGTAGGCAAGCCGAGAAAGAGACGGTGAGACGGCATATACACGCAAGCAAGCACAAATGTGGACACAAGGAGCGGTTCGAAAGCGATCGCGCATTGACTTTATTCTGTGTTTTCTGCTACTTTCTTCTTTGCCCACCGCCTATACTGTGCGTCCCTGTGCACGGGAGACGGCAGGGCGACTAAGTGGGCAAGCGCCGTCATTAGGGAAACCATTGGCCCAGTTTGCGGCGATCGGCCCAGCCCACGAGAAGCGAGTTGGCACGGCGCAGTAGCATGCAAGAGCGCCGCGGTTGCTGTAGTCTTGTATAACGTATAAGCGCACCATCTCGCTCGATTGAGCGCGTACAGCCGCCGTAAAAGCTTCCGGCAATAAAGTCTGTACGTCAAAATATTCGGAGTACTTTCCGTGGTTGGTCAGGTACAGATCTTCTGGGTGCGTTTGTTGACTCTTTATCTTTTTCTTTGAAATACGATCTCTGGTGGAAAGAAACCATATTATATTGCCTATACACAGAAGCGCTGGTGACTGTGCTGCATACGGATTTAAATTACATGTATATATACTGACAGGTTTGTCACTGGTGATCACATACAGGTTCGTTCGCATTTAGGGGGAAAACGCTTCATTAGTATTCAAGCGCTCACAGCGGCTTAACTTGGCGTAAATCCAGCACATTACTGTTTCACTAATATATGCGCGCATCATATAGGCGTTGTATAAGGCTGTTACGTTTCGCCTACAACGCGCGGTAATGCCGGCGCGGATGCAACGGACGCCGGGGCTTTGTTCAAAGCGGCGGACATTTTGGCCCGTCCGACGCCGCCGCGACGCCTACCCGCCAAGCGTGTCCAGGCGTGTTTCAGTGCCACGTGTCTTCGTGTGTGCGTGTGTGTGTGTGTGCCCTCGCTTGTCAAAGCGCGGCAACCGGGGAGCGGAGTTCCCCGAAGGAGGGGCCTGGAGGTCTCTCGGCTCAACCGCTCGCGCCGTCGTGGGCCCCTGCTGCGCCGTCCCGTGACCTTCATCCCGTGACCTTCCCTCCTTCCCTTTTGGACCGCGACGCCGAGGGTATAAGAGCAGCTGCCCCCGGACGCCAGAGCGGAGGCTCCGATTTGTACTGTTGAGTTACGTGCTCTCCCGTCTCTCCACTCCGGTCGACCTGACCGGCCGCTCTTTTGCTATGTTAGAATAAACAAGTTGTTCTGTTACCAGTCTTCTCATGCTTTGCCGGGACCTTCGGATGCTTCCAGTGCCCCAGGCCGCCAGGCCAACGCTACCCTAGGGGCTTGCGACCCATTGGCAATAACGGGCGTCAGCACCGAGACCCCAACAACTCGGGCCAGCGGTGCGGTTACAACATCTGGTTGCCAGCGGTGAGATCGCGACAACGGAGGCCAGCAGCGAAGAGATGCGGTTGACTGTATGCTGAGCAGCTCAACGACCATCCGGGAGCAGCGCAACGAGCCCTGTGTGATGACTGGTTGCCTGCAGCGGAACGACTGCGCGGAATTCTTGGCTGCGAGGTTTGGTGAGTGCGGGACTTTCTTCTTCTGAGTTTTGCCAGGCTTTTGTTAGTGTCAGAAACAGAGCTGGTAATTGTGGTTGTCGTTGCTACCGGGTTAGTTTGCGGCAAGACAATAGTAGGCAGTAGAGAAAGCAGCATTCAGAGCAGCCATGGATTTGAAGTCGTTGCGCAAACCGAAATTGCTGGAGCTTGCAAGAGAGTTGGGTCTGGATGTCTCAGACAAACTCAGAAAACCAGAACTGCTAAGGGCTATTCTTGAGTTAGAAGCTGAGGATGACGAGCTGTCGGAATGCCTTGAGACCATTGAGGAGAGGGAGACGGCAAAAAGACAAGAGCAGGAACGTAAAGAACAGATAGAACGAGAGCAACAAGAGAAAGAAAGAGAGCGCGACCGTCAACACGCTTTGGAAATGAAGCGTCTCGAGTTAGAGATGGAACGCGCTCGTAATGGAAGTCAGGCACACGGTGCAGGAGAACGAGTATTGTTCAAAATGACTGACCTGATGCGGCCGTTTAAGCTTGGAGAGGACATTGGTTTGTTCCTGGTTAACTTTGAGCGAACGTGCGAGAAGCAGGGGTTCTCTCGGGAAACGTGGCCACAGCGCTTGCTCACTTTGCTACCCGGCGAGGCGGCCGACGTAGTCGCTCGCTTGGAGAGAGAGGAGGCAGAGGATTTCGACAAAGTGAAATCGAGTCTGCTAAAAAAGTACCGGCTGTCAGCGGAGGCGTTCCGTCGGAAGTTTCGGGAAAATGAGAAAGGCAGAAGTGAGTCATATACAGAGTTTGCGTACAGGCTTATGTCAAACATGCAGGAGTGGCTCAAAGAAGAGAAAGCGTTTGGTGACCACGAGAAAGTTCTGCAGTGTTTCGGGCTAGAACAGTTTTATAGTCGGTTACCTGAGAACGTGCGGTACTGGGTCTTGGATAGGCCAGACGTTAGTACGGTGGCTCGAGCCGCTGAGCTAGCCGAGGAGTTTGTGACGCGTCGGGCTCGTGGAGCTAAGGACGGTCAAAAGGGTGAATTTGGCTCTAAGTTTGAGAGGCCGAAGTTCACGCCCATGAGAAAGCGGTTCGAGACGAGGCAAGCGCGCGTGTGTTATACGTGCCAGAAGCCGGGTCACTTTTCGGCGCAGTGTCCGACCGAACGTGAGGAGACGGCGGCAGCCGAAGCCGAACGCGGAAAGCGGTTCGAGGCGAGGCAAGCGCGCCTGTGTTATACGTGCCAGAAGCCGGGTCACTTTTCGGCGCAGTGCCCAGAAACAAAACCAAAAGTCGTGTTTTTTTCATTAGGCAGCACTGACGAGAACATGAAGCTTCTCGAGCCTTACATGCGAGACCTCCTCGTGAACGGGAAAGAGTGCCGAGTGCTTCGCGATACCGCAGCTACGATGGATGTCGTTCACCCCTCTTACGTAGAACCCGATATGTTCACGGGCGAGTGCGCATGGATCAAGCAAGCAGTGGAAGCTCATAGCGTGTGTCTGCCGGTAGCGAAAGTGCTTATTGAAGGACCTTTCGGAGCACTTGAGACGGAGGCCGCAGTGTCATCTATGCTGCCCCCCCAGTACCCGTACCTATTTTCGAACAGGTCCGATCACCTCCTGCGCGAGAAGGGGCTTTTGTTTGGTGAGGCTAGCGTTCAGGCCTTAACCAGATCGAAGGTTCGGGAGCTCGCTGCAAAGGCGGTAGTTGCGGGGCCGACGTTGTTGAACGATGAGAAAGGGTCAGAGGCGCAGCAAGCTAGTATTCAGAGCACGCCCGAACGGGATAAAATTGAGCCTGTAGCGTTAAAGGCACCAGATACTGGAGAGGAAATTCCCGATGCGGGAAAGTTAGAAGAGCTTCCGGGACTAGGCTCAGTGACAAACAGGAAAGACGCCGATCAAGTCATTAGTGACTTAATAAGTAAAGCATCGCTGTCGCCTGAGCAGAAAACAGAACTACACCAGCTCTTACAAGAGTTTCAAGGTCTGTTCTCTGAGAGGCCTGGTAGGACTTCTGTCCTTACTCATGACATAGAACTTACCTCCCCAGAGCCAGTACGATCCAAGGCGTACCGGGTGTCACCCCGCCAGAGCGATATTATGGAGGCTGAGGTAAAGAAAATGCTACAGCTCGGTGTTGTTGAAGCGGGTGAGAGTGATTATACCTCCCCTTTGATTTTAGTTGAGGTACCGGGCAAGGAACCTCGTCCTTGCGTCGACTACCGCAGGCTTAATTCCATCACTAAGGATCAAATTTATCCGATCCCTAACATCGAGGAGCGCCTTGAGAGAGTGAGTAGCGCTCAGTTTATTTCCACCCTAGATCTTGTCAGGGGTTATTGGCAGGTTCCACTTACAGAAGAGGCTAGTAGGTATGCGGCGTTCATTTCACCAATGGGGACATTCCGTCCTAAAGTTTTGAGTTTTGGTTTGAAGAACGCGCCATACTGCTTTTCAAGCCTCATGGATAAAGTGTTGCGGGGACAGCAAGAATTCGCTTTACCGTATCTAGACGACGTAGCGATATTCTCCGCATCCTGGCCTGAACATATGGCGCACTTGCGGGCAGTGCTAACCCGCCTGCGCGATGCGGGCTTGACAGTCAAGGCTCCCAAGTGCCAGTTAGCACAGGCCGAGGTTGTCTACCTCGGACACGTGATTGGTCGGGGTCGTCGCCGCCCCTCTGAAATAAAGGTGGCCGCTGTGCGAGACTTCCCGCGACCGCGCACGAAGACCGATATTCGGTCGTTCTTAGGTGTCGCCGGCTACTATCAGAGGTACATCCCCAGGTACTCTGATATCGCGGCTCCCTTGACGGATGCTCTAAGAAAGACAGAGCCGCAAACAGTCGTCTGGGAGGAGACGAAGGAAAGGGCTTTTAGCGCCCTAAAGAGCGCCCTAACAAGCCAGCCGGTGCTACGATCGCCCGACTACACAAAAGGGTTCGTTGTTCAGTGTGATGCTAGTGAGCGAGGCATGGGCGTTGTACTGTGCCAACGGGAAAATGGAGAAGTAGAACACCCCGTCCTGTATGCTAGTCGTAAGCTGACGAGTCGTGAGCAGGCGTATAGCGCCACCGAGAAAGAGTGTGCGTGTATCGTGTGGGCCGTTCAGAAATTGTCATGTTACCTAGCTGGCTCGAGGTTTATCATTGAAACGGATCACTGCCCTCTCCAATGGCTGCAGACCATCTCTCCCAAAAATGGCCGCCTCCTGCGCTGGAGCCTCGCTTTGCAACAATATTCCTTTGAGGTGCGTTACAAAAAGGGGAGTCTCAACGGTAACGCCGATGGCTTAAGTCGAAGCCCCTAACGTGGGAATCAGCCTCAAAATTGCTTGTTACTGATGTTTTTCTTCCTGAGGCAGGATTTTTTTTTAACTTATTGCTTTTGTGTAGTGTTTCAAAGTGATGATGTGCTTTTTAGTGCAATTTTTCCGATTTATGGACGCGTTCTGAGTGCTGCTAAACTACTGTAAGGAACTAGGCAGCAGTATAAAAGGGGAAAGAGCCTGGCAGGGCTTAGTGAGGGTTGTGCCGTGCTTGCTGACTGAGCGGTTGACTTTCAGGCGTGGTTCTAACGCTTGCCGGAAACGAGAACAAAAATGTCACCTCTCCCGAAGTCACTTTGCAGTGTCCTGTGTGCACCTGAACGTGAGAACGAGGCCTTCTCTGTGCGCTGCGCTCAAGAAACGCCCAGGGACGCCCAACTTCGGTTATGAGCATCATCGAGCGACATCCCTCCGGACAGCGGATGCAGTCCCCTGACCATCGGGATCTCCTTCCCCCGGCGGGGCGGTCTGTTACGTTTCGCCTACAACGCGCGGTAATGCCGGCGCGGATGCAACGGACGCCGGGGCTTTGTTCAAAGCGGCGGACATTTTGGCCCGTCCGACGCCGCCGCGACGCCTACCCGCCAAGCGTGTCCAGGCGTGTTTCAGTGCCACGTGTCTTCGTGTGTGCGTGTGTGTGTGTGTGCCCTCGCTTGTCAAAGCGCGGCAGCCGGGGAGCGGAGTTCCCCGAAGGAGGGGCCTGGAGGTCTCTCGGCTCAACCGCTCGCGCCGTCGTGGGCCCCTGCTGCGCCGTCCCGTGACCTTCATCCCGTGACCTTCCCTCCTTCCCTTTTGGACCGCGACGCCGAGGGTATAAGAGCAGCTGCCCCCGGACGCCAGAGCGGAGGCTCCGATTTGTACTGTTGAGTGACGTGCTCTCCCGTCTCTCCACCTCGGTCGACCTGACCGGCCGCTCTTTTGCTATGTTAGAATAAACAAGTTGTTCTGTTACCAGTCTTCTCATGCTTTGCCGGGACCTTCGGATGCTTCCAGTGCCCCAGGCCGCCAGGCCAACGCTACCCTTGGGGCTTGCGACCCATTGGCAATAACGGGCGTCAGCACCGAGACCCCAACAACTCGGGCCAGCGGTGCGGTTCCAACAAGGCATATTTTCACCACGAAGTAAAAGAAATGCTGGAGCTATAACAGCTCGGACTATTAATGAAGTGTTTCCCTTGAAAGTAGACGATCCTGTACCTCAGAGACGCGCGTAACGCTTTTGAATAGCAGAAAGGGAAGCATGGAAATTTGTGCAAAGTCCGCACTTTCCAAGGCCAGAGGTGAGGACTTCAGAAGGCAAAGGAGGACCCAGCAGCCTGTGATGATCGTCTCATACAGGGCATGCCCTGTGTGAGACGATTTCAGAAGGCCGCGGTTCACAAAATATTCGCAGCTGTGTCATGCACATCTGTGAAGCAATGGCCGCCGATTCGCTAAAGGTGCCTGAGCAGGGATGGTGACGAGCTGGCATAATGCTTCAATTCTTTTCGCGCGATTCTATTCCTTTCGTATCATCCACCGATAGGCGGAGCGCCGGTCTGACCGATCAGGAGAAACGGAAAAGAAAAAGAAAAAGAAGAAAGAAAGGGAAAGAAAAGGAATGGAGTCGTTACAATTTATCGGCCCACGTTGCGGCGCTGTACACCGAACTCGTTCATACAAGAGACCATGATCCCGTGGCGACACAATGTGGGATAAACCAGAAGCGATTCCAAGCTCTTTTGACTGTAATCAAAGTACAGTGTATACCATGACATTCTGACCTACACCTTGAACAGAGTTCACTTGTCATTCAGTCATCACAGAGCGTATAGCCGGTGCTATACACGTGGTCAAAGATCCCCTGGCGTGGTGCAAATTCGCAGAACCGGGTGGAGGCACTTGTTTAATTCTCAATCATCAACCAATATTAGCACATTCAGATCATAGCACAGTCAAGAGAAACGTGTAGTCTGTTCATTCGGTTCGTCTGTTCTAAACGATGCCACAGGAACCATGTGCTAATTCTCATTATGCGTCTATTTCTTCAAGTTGATAAAACAGCTGGTTCCCATGACACTAGCGACAGTCTTTGACTGTGGAGAGAGTGAACGAATTGAACTGTGCGCAGAATGGTCACTCGTAATCTTATCTTCCGTGAAGAAAACCAATACTGCTTTTTTTTTTTTTTTTTTTTAGTGAACGGTTACTTACGCAGATCTCTAAACGGCGCCCGCTTTCAGAATGCGCCAGAAAGAGAGCAGCAAAACGAAAGTGTCAAACCGAAGATCAGCCGAGAAGTGAAGCGCATCCGCAGGTGGGCCATCTCTCGTCTGACAGAATATCCTTCACAAAATATACATGCTTTCAAAAGGCAGATGTTGCCACAAAGGAGGAGATAACAAAAAGAAAGAAAGAAAGAAAGAAAGAAAGAAAGAAAGAAACGCGGCGGCCTCCTCTGCATAACTGCTTGACCACGTGGAGCGAATAAACGTCCGGCGAATGTACTCGGAGCGCTAAATGTGGCGACTCGGCGGCGGCGGTTTACTATACGTCCACAGGCCATCTACGGGCTACCGGAATGCCTCCGCCGTGCAGTAGCGCGCCACTTTGGTTAGCGCCTGTCCGCCGATGCCAAACCAGGATCAGATAGAGGCCTCGCGCCGCACGCGAGCACCGGCACGCAGCTTCCAAACCGCGAGAATGCGTAAAGATCGAACTCGCCACGCAAGCAAGAGAAGCGGCGCCTATCAAACTTTTCCATCCGGAGGGAAAAAAAAGAAAGAAGGAGAGACAACAGAAGCGACTCGGCAGAGGGCGAGTGAGAAGAGGGGGGGGGGGGGGGGGGGGCGAACGCAAAACGACCCATCGAGCCGGGTTCAAGATCGCAGTCGGCGGCCACCGAGAAGGAATGATACTTCTTTCCGAGTAGAGAGACTCGGAAAGAGACTCGGCGCCATCTAAACAGCCCATCGGTTTCTCCCGCCGTCGAGAGACGGCTCGCGTGCAGAGCCGCAAGATGCCTCCTGCGTGACGCCTCGTGAATCCATCAAAAACCGCCGAGACGATGCGCCGGCCGGCGACTCTTTTTCGCAAAGCGTCTGCCCGCAGCACCTCCACCTTCCTCCTCCACCCCATTTCCATTCCTCTCCCCTTCTTCGTATTTTTTTTTATTCCGCCGCTTTATCTCTTTCCATCTTTGCTCATCTATTCACCCGTTCGTGCGCCGGACGTTCGATCGGATCTGCTGGAACTCCATCGAACGGATGGCACCCGAGAGTCAATCCTTCTACGGCACTGTATATACAACCGCACAGCCACACGCGGGAGCGCGCAAAATTCGACGTTATTGCATATGCGCCTTGGAACGAAAAAGAGAAAGACACGCAGAAATAGTGATATCAATGCTAGCGATACTCGCTCGGTTTATCAGAAGTTCAAAGCCACAGAAGCCAGTCATGCATATAAAGACCCCGTCGTACACCTCCCAAACACGGAATAAAATCTTGGTGCCACAGCTTGCGCCCGTGTTACCCTTCAGTGATCGAAAAGGGAGGGAAGCTATACATTTCGCGATCTCGCTTCAACTTTTGAACCTTGAATTCCGCATCACGTATGCTTCCTGCCATGCGAGCAAACAGAGCCCGAGGACCACCGGCGCGGCGATGGAAAGCTTCAGAATGCGGTAGCGCGAGAGGCGGCGCACGCAGCGGTCACGCGAAGAACACTACACGTGCCGTTCTACGAGGCCGCCCACACGCCTGCACAGTGACGTGTTTGCATGGACTGAACTCGTAAAGCAACTCGGTTTCCGTATTCGTCACTGGCTAAACGGGAGGTATTCATTATAGGTAGTTTCGCGAGATGTTACCACCACCCGTAACAATGGCGGAGGGGAAAGCGAGAGATTGATCAAACGCGAGCTTCAATGCCAGTCGGGACCAATAACGTTGGTTTGGCTGTAGCAGTATAGTAGTAGCGCAACCAAACAAATGTGATGCATGCTTGCGAGAAACGTCCAGGCGGAGGCCGCCTGGACATTTCTTTCTCGCAATGCATCCCACACACACGCATATATATATATATATATATATATATATATATATATATATATATGTACAGTGGCGTAGCTAGGTCGTCTGGCACCCGGGGCCCATAGGTCTTCTGTCACCCCCCCCCCCCCCTTATGTAGTCGAGGAAGGCGAGGATATCGACAATTTCCGGGTTTCAGCACCAGTACAGCCGCCTTGGATACCGCGCACGTTCCCCAGGTCCCCCTCTCCTTCGCTTTCCTTCCCAGAGATCGCGAATGCAGCAAATATACACGCTGTTTTTCCTGCGCCAAATAACACACGGTGCTGCACTGATAACGTGTGATAAGCCCCATGTGCACATCTTCTGTCAGACTGTAAGGCTTGGCAGCCAATACAAATGCGGCATCGTGGAAAACATGACTCACGTCACAAGTAACAAAAGATATCTTTATAATAAAGCTTTAATTACCAATTTTAGCGGCAATATTGCATTTGCAAAATTGAAGCCCGACATTCATATCTTGCTCAAAAACAACTCCACAAAAATCGCCATAGGTACTATGGCACGCAGTATTTTGTCTGTGGGTAGCCCTGAACGAAAACGAAAATGAAATTGTTTGTCAGTGACGTTGATCTCCCCACCCTATTAGAAAACGCTACCTGCCTCCCCGCTGCGCGGGCGCCAATGCTATGACAATTACGAGTTCTCTTCATTCTGATCAATAAAGCCTTGTTTTCATTTGCTGGTATACGTACAAACGTGATTATCCGAGCTGCGGTACCACCGCAAGATTGGGAACAGAATAGAGCACGCTTCGCGTCGATTCTTGGCGTCACCATAAAGAAAGAAAGAAAAGGCCGCGATGAAGCCCGTGCCAGCGAAATCTTGCACTACTGTTGGTCTGCAACTCGCAAATGGAGAGGATTAAGGGATCAACTTCACTGGTGCACCATTTCATATTTCTTTCGCTGCTGCCATATACTGGGCGTCGCTCGCAGTGCCAAAGTACTGTAGGTTGTAGCAACCAAAACGATTTTGTTTAAGAAGTTTTTGTTGAGTTAATAATATGAGTTTGAGTCCTCAATTCTCGAATTGAAGTGCTTCCTCTATAAGTACCAATTACGGGATTATTAAGGATATGGTTATTACTTATCTGCCATATTTTTCGTGCTACCGAGTTCCTAGTAATCACAAAAAGACATAACTTCATAGAATCTCGATCGGGAAATATCCTTACAAAATTCACCTTTCTTTTCTTTATAAAATTCTGTGCAGCTGATACAGACACTGTACCTGTGACATGAAGTCACACAACAACAACAGTTTTCTGAAACTTTCGAGGGTAAGAAGAGAAAGCGTGAAACATAACGGCAGGTTTCGCAGCGGCTTCTCGGGGCGAGCGGGAGAGGGGAAGTAAAAGCGAGCCGGACATCGCGGCTGGCCCGCGACTATAGCCTGTCGAGTCATACGCCGCCAAACTCTTCGGCCGAACCGAGTCTGAAGACGATCCAGAGAATCCCATTCGCGACTTTTGACGGCCCCACTTATGCAACGTCGCTCTCAACGAACGCTTCGCCGTAAACGCGAGCGCCGGGCAAGCTGGTTGAACGCCCTCTTGCTGCTGTCTTTGTTCGTCTTCGCTGCGCGTTCTGAACGGAAGAGGGACCCAAGAGCCCCAACGCCTTACAACGCCTCACTGTATGTTTCGCGACTCCTGCTCCCAGCATGAACGCACAGCACGAGCGCACCCCACATGAAACGTTCCGCTAAGGCGAGTAGTTTAGCGACCATTTCGCGAATTAAATTTGTTAGCCCGCACATTCGTGCAATTATTTCGTGGGGTGTTGATAGAGCTGCAGTTGACAATTCTGCGGCGCAATGCATCGGGTGCCTGAGCTCGGGCTACTGGATACCGGAGCATTCTTTGCAATTTGCGCCCAGTCAAGCCGGCGGAAAGAGGGGTGCATTCAAGCGTAAATGACACCCCCCCCCGCCCCCCACTGGCCCCTTGCACCCGGGGCCCACGGCCCCCCCTGTTGCTACGCCACTGTATATATATATAAAATAAGCATTGCCTTCACCAGGTTCGGGCATTGCTAAACAGACAAGCAAGGTCCGTAAGTCACAAAGTGACGATCAGTTCCTGCAACGTATTCGTCATCGCTATCAGCCTAACTTTACGTCCACTTCAGGACGAAAGCCTCTCCCAGCTATGTTTAATCACTCCAGTCCTGCGTCAGCTGATTTCATCTTACGCCTGCAAATATCAGAATTTCATCGCACTACCTAATTCTCTGCCGTCCGCGACTGCGCTTCCAGTGCCTTGGCACCCATTCTGCAACTCTATTATTGTATAGACCACCGGTTACTTGCGTTGCGCATTACCCCATGGCTTGGCCAACTCCATTTGTTCCTCTTAAACTCAACTCGATATATCGGCCACCCCCTGCCTGTTCTATAATCCATACATGCTACAGCTCGTTTCATCGCTCGTTGTGCTGCCCAGCTGCAGCTTCTCATGTTTTTTGTTAACTTCCGCGTTTTTGTTCCACGTATTGTGCAGGTGTCACGCGGTGTACTTTCGATCGCGATTGGGTTCTCGAATTCACTGCTCCCGCTTCGTGGCGGGTTTGAACCTACACCGGTTTGTCTCAAAAAGAACAAACACCATGCAAAGATACCTGCAAAAAGAAAGATAACTATACCCAGAGCGCTCAGGCTAGGGCGCCACCACGGTGGCTCCTGGGCGCAGCTCCTCGCAAGGCCTTTCGCGCACCCATCTCGGAGAGTATGAAATAAAGAAAGTCGAAAAGGAGCCGGCGAACGGGGCGGCGGCCAAAGTCGCTGCTTATACGCTGTGGGCGCTGGCCATTAGCAGCGGCGCGGCGTTTGAGTGACGCGTGACAAGGAAAAAGAAAGATAAGACTCGCGAACGGGCGGGCGCTTCCAGAGATGTCAAGCGAGTGGACGAGGAATGCCGACCAACGGCCGGCTGCACACAGCCTACACATACGAGGGACGACGGTGCGGAGTGAACGGGGCAAGAAACAAAGAGACCGCTCTCGTCCTTTCGCGGCGTGCGCGCACTTCAAGGAGGTGCGCGCGCGAATGCACGGAACGGCGGCAGTTGATAAGCGAAATGAACAGCGCGGCTATAAATAAGGAAGCGATTCTTCCGAGAGGCGCCTCCCTGCCACATGCACTGCTATACAGGAAGCGACTTCCTCAAAGCGGCGCGTGTGGTCGCTGGAGCCATTTTCGCGCACTTGTGAGGGTACGTGCGCGGTATATCGGGCTGCTGCTGCTGCGGCGGCGGTGGCGAAAGCAGCTGCACAAGCCTACAAAACGCTGAGGAGACAGTCTTGCTCTCGTACAGGAATGTGCAGAGACGCAGTCTGGGGGTCCCCCTCTCTCTCTTTCTCTCACCTACGTGCGAGGAAACAAAGTGCTTCGCGGTTCGCACAGCGAAAACTTAGCACCCTTCCCCTCCCCTCCCTCCGCCCCACACACTCGCAGAAACGAGAAGGAAAATTTATGGCCGAAGTCACAGAGCTTTTCTTTCGTAAAACCTGTTTGTAAGTGGTCGACCAATTTCATTAATAACATGCTGGTTGTCGCAATTAGCTGGTGCTAGCGCTTACAAACCGCATCAGCATACGATCTGCTTTGTCAGTGCCGACCGATTAACACATCGGTACCTCTCTGGGTGCTCGCTACAGAAGACAGCGCACTGTGTTGGTGTACAATAACGTCACTTGCTAAAAACCGAGCTCGAGCGTTCGCTAATGCCCAACATGTGACTGATTAAAGGCAACATTGAAGGAACGTGCAAGCACTGGCAGCGGAAGTACATCACGCGTCGCGTTCGCCCTAAATAAACAGACCAGACAGCCGGCACCGCAGGAACTGATGCAGTGCGCCAGATAGCCAGTTTTCGATCTGCATACGCACGCAAAGCGCAGCCAGACGTTCAAAGCCATCGAGGAGGAAAGCGTTACAAAAGCATCGTCGGGCGGGTTATACGGCAAGGGCCGACGCGGTCGGGGCCCCGCAAACACAGACGGGACGTAATACCGCCGCAGTGGCAAGCAATCGCCGATGCAGCGAATCGACCCAGCGGCAACCGGTTTAAATTCGCGCCTTGTTCACCTCGCCGACCGTGGCTGCCGCCACGAAAAAAATAAAGGAGAGAAGGGGGAGGAGGAGATAGAGAAAACGCTCAGCAGCGGAGCGCGCACTGCGGCAACAGCGGTGGCACGCAGAACCAGGAGCAAGCCGGGAATCATGCAAACAGGCACGGAGAAGCAGCAGCAGCCTATATAGCATGCTAGGTCCGGTAGTCAAAAGCGGCGCTGTTGCCGGGATCGGCCCATCTCTATCTACACCAAACAGAAAAGAAACGGCACTGCCACGCTTCCTCCGCTCAGCGCGCGGATTCGGGCACACGAGAGAGGGAGCCCCTGGAAAGCGGAAAAGCAGCGAGGAGAGGAAGAACGACGGGCAAGCTTCCGCACCGGCAGCTTCGCGAGCCTCCAAAAGAGCAAGCAGGTCTTAACCGCGTGCGTGCGCGCTGAGCCGCATCTTTATACGCCGCGCGTTTCTTTGCAGAAATGCGAAAGAAACTATACAGACGAGGGAAGAGTCCAGCGTGCGGGAGCCACCAGCATCCACGACGCGAAAAAAGAACTCGCCGCATAAAACGCATGCCCCGCAGCTTCGGCGGCTGCAGAGAGAGGATCAGCGCTCACGGCGCGGGCGACCCTGTAATGCAGCCACGCTGCTTTTTCACGCACTAAGACCCCGCGCACGACCCAACTACCGCGCTGAGCGGCGGCGGCGGCATGCTGCAGGCTGTGCTGCTCGCTCTCTCTGCCCAGACTGCACAGCTCGATCGGGGCTCTCCGACGGGACCCGGACAAGTGGCCCGCCGTCTCATCGGAATGGCGCGCGCGTAATGATTCTCGTTATGGCAGCCGCGATCGTAATGCGCGCGAACCGGCGGCGTGCGAACGAATAATGTGTAGCTGCAGGCGTCAAGTTATTACGTGTGGCCACGGCCGAAATGACGGAAAGAAATTAAAGAGAAAGAAGAAATGACTCGGAGGAAGATGGAGACCGCGCACGAGAATTTGTTCGCGGATGTCTCGCAGTAAATATAGCTCGTGCCGTCTCACGCAAACGGGGGGCGTAAGAAGCATAAGCGAAGTTCACGGATCCATAAAAGTCAGATACCGTGGCTCACGACACGTGTATCTACCTACAAGTGCTTGGGAAATGCCGAGTGCAACTTTCCATAGCTGTAGTTGGGTCTTAGTAAGCCGGATTGCAGGCCCCTGCGTTCTGGAACAGCCCCCGTATACAGTCGCCCAGAAATGCGCAGAAGTGCGTATATTGGTAGAACTCTTGTCCCTGTTCCTAACTTATAACGACAGCTACTAGCTAGCGAGAAGAATGGAACTTCAAAAGTGAGAAAGAGAGAGAAATGTAGGGCAGTTAACCGACAGAGAATGCAAATGTGTGTGTTCTCTACGCCTTGAGTGAATCTTAGAAAAGGTAGTCCTCAGTGACAAGTCGGCAGACTATATGAAATTAGCATTAAGCAATGTAGCATGTCCGTAAAATATGCTCCCGGGCGTTCACAGTACCTTGAATCAATATAAGTGCGTGTGTGTGTGGGAATATATATATATATATATATATATATATATATATATATAGAGAGAGAGAGAGAGAGAGAGAGACGTCGTTTCTCTTTTCCTTCTTGCTATACGGAGGAAAGTGGCTGATCATTTTCACCCAGCCACCGTGAGCGAAAAGATCAAAGTCGGATGTATACTGCAGCATAACACATCCGCCATTACGAAAACCTTTGTTCCTATCCTGCGAGAGAGGTCAGCTTGTGCATGCAGCACTGAAAATTGCTAAACAAGGCTGCGCAGACGAAACGTTTTGCTTCCCTACTTTGTTTCTTGCGTTATCATATGTGAGACAACGGCTTCACCTAGTTCGACGCGGCAAGAAAGACGGTACTTCACAGCCTGTCTTCTGCGTCCGATTTCCCAAAGCGTATTGTTTCCTGGATGTTCTAAAGTGGCTTATATTCTTCTCTTCATGGGGGCCATCTCAAATACGTAATATGAAGTAGCAAGCTCTGCACGTAGCGTGGCTGACATCCTCGCCTTCCATTAAACTCTCTCTCTCTCTCTGCAAGCGGTCGAGAGAGGAGTCGCGCACCTGTTGCTTGATTTCCTTCGAAACTATAATGTCTTGTTGACACTTGGTGAAACCTTCGTTTCTCAGCGCCAGATAAGATCAAGTTGAAAAATCACCGGCCCAGTTAGCCAGGCCAAGCCCATCAGCAACAACACAATCGATGTCAAAAGGCCCAGCAGGTAGCTATCGAAATCCGCCCTACGTGGACTGCCGCTCCCAAATGCAAAACTTTTGTTGAGCGCAGCAGACCGGCATAAGTGAGAGCCGAGGATTAGCGCGTTTGGAAACGAGCCGCCGAAGGTTGCGAGCCCGCATCCATCACGACGAAAAATCGAAGCGATCAAAAACAACCGTTTTCGCAACACCATTTCATTTTACTCTCGACGAGAGGGTGAAAAAGGAAGAGGAGAAGGCTATGTGGACGATTGTGAGGTTCGGACTGCGCTTAAAAAATAAGAAATTAAAATCAAAAAGAAGGAAAAACAATCCTATCAATCGAATGAAGCAAGCAATGGGCGTTTATGAGAGGTTGAACTTGCGAGAGAGAGCGAGAGAAAGAAAAAATCAACGATGACCAAGAAAAGCAACGAGTGACGAACACCCACGACGTGCGCACCTTCAGCTAGCAGCGGCGGCTCTCGGTTGTGTGCGCGTACATCAAAAGAAACGCGCGACTTCGCACGTCTTATCGCGAAGGGTAATTAGGAATTCGGCGGAGCAAAAACACAAGCAACGGCACCCTTCTTCCCGCTAAACGATTTCGCCGACCGAGCGACGCGCAGTACGCCTAAATTCTCTCAGCTGCTCCTACGGGTACCGAAAGAAAGAAAGCACAGACCAGAAGCGAGCGCGCAGGTGTCGGTGCAGCGTCAGGGCGAATGAAAGAAAGAGGGGGGTCTCCGGAAAGGGTGAAGGACTAACGCGGCAGAAACAGATGCACGCAACACTCAGTGCAGGCACCAACGGTCACTTCTAATATATTATCTACATCCTATGTCTCCCGCTCTCTCTTTCCCCGACTCCTATCGCGGGCTTTGCTCCGCTCCACGACAGGCTTGTTTTTCTTCACAGACGGTCGTCCCTGAACGAGACCGGCGGTGTGGCATCGAATCTGCGCACTGCGCAGAAGGTGCCGAGATAAAAGACCGAAACAGAATAAAGCAGCGCCATTGGAATACTAAGGAGAAGAAGGCTCCGCTAACAAACCGCGCTGCAGCAGCAGCAGCTGCTGCTGCTGCTGATTGAATCAATCCGAATACACTCGGCTGTCCTCTCAGCGGACCATACATTACCAGGAAACCAAGGTTACCTGCTACGAGCTGCTCCGGCGGCCGTAGATAGGCATGAGCTTGGGAGAGTACAAGTAAATGTATATAGTACGGTGCACCAGTAACCACATATGGCGTGTTTGTTCTGTGTGTGCATATGAGCACGAGATGGGGAGGACGGGTCAGTCAGGTGACGTTGCTCACGGGGCACGCCGACGGTTACAGTGTATTTCGAAGCATCGATCGCCAATGCCAGACGGCAACAGTCAGCCAAGACCCCGTTTTCAATACTCAGAATAGGAAACTCGCGCAGGGAAAGGAAAAACAAAATGCGCAACACGTTACAATAAACTCAAGATATTTCTCAACTATCGCTCTCTCTAACCTCCTTCATCCGAGTTCTCCTTATAAAACCAGTTTCCAATAACGCGAACTTAAAGAAAAGGAAAACAGAAGATGATTTTTGTGACTCAGGAGAGGCGTCTTTTTCCAGGCAAAAGGCACAAGAAAGGCGATCAGAAGTGGCAGCGAGAGAGAGAGAGAGAGAGAGGTCGGGAGGGGGGGGGGGGCGGCGGTGCGCCTCGGCTTTCCAACAGACCGCCGCCTCTTTCGCGCTTTGCCCGCCGCAGCGACCGCCAAGCAACAGGGTTGAATAAAATAAAGGAAAAAAGAGAGAGGGAGGCGGCGCTGCCTCGCGCCTCGGCTAATCTCCTTTTCCTGCGAAGCGCGTGGTGGTCGGTCGGGGCTCTCTTACGTATGGCTCGCGCGCAGCACCGTCCGTCGGACTCGTTCTGGGAAGACTCTTTAAAGTGCCATAAAATACGGCTAAAAGGCGCTTTCGAAACACCTCTCCATGTATTGCCTTTTAGTGGAGTAGCACGTATCTTTTCTCTGCATCTCGATTTGCTCACTTCACCTCCCGAGTTCGTGCTTGTTGGAGTCTTCATATATATATATATATATATATATATATATATATATATATATATATATATATATAGAGAGAGAGAGAGAGAGAGAGAGAGAGAGAGAGAGAGAGAGCACGGTAAGGGCCGGTCACAAAACGATCACCCGTACCCGCCGAGAGAGCTTTTGATTAAAGCAGTAAAGGACGATATCGGGCGGTCATTGATCCCCCGTTTAGGGTTGCCAACCGTCCTCAATTTAGCGAGACAGTCCCGACTTTTGAGAAAGTGTTCCACGTCTCGACTTCAGCCAGTCGGGGACGGCCAAATGTCCAGATTTTTTCCCTTCTACTGAATAACAATCGATAAACCAGAACTCCTTATAATGCCCGACAACTCGGATGCACATTCTTCTCTTCTGTTTCTTCTGTTGTATTGATATAAAAATAAAGGCGGTTTCATTTTTGTGGTGGTTCTAGTTCTGTTGCAGGCTTAAACCGTTTACAGTACCTCTACTGTAGTGGTAGCCGTGTTAGGCAGGTAACTACTGCACTTTCCTTGCTGTAAATCGCAACATGGTAGGATTAAAAAATATTGTCATCTTCATCAAAGTTTTGTATTCATCCATCCATTATTGCACGTTCAGACTGGCAGCTCTTGGGAGTAACAGGGTCAGTCTCGGGCATTTCAAAAAAAAAAAAAAATATTACAAGACGCGAGAAAAAAAATTTGTCACTGTAATTTACCAAGGAAAGGGCGTTCCTCATCCTTCTTGAGTTGAGAAGGTCCAATTCACAATTATATATATATATATATATATATATATATATATATATATATATATATATATATATATATATATATATATATATATATATATATATACGTGTGTGTGTGTGTGTGTGTGTGTGTGTGTAAGACACTGATACAATACCACCGGCTTCTTCCTTTAATTCAGCACATTTCTGAAAAGCGAGGTTAACCGAGGTAAAATGGTGGCCCAGGAACATGGAGACTCAAAAGAACACGCAAATTCGTCTGGTTCGTTCACAGAAACTGGCTTCGCTCCGCGACCTAACAATTGCGAGCGACCGCGGTTCATTCAGCGAGGGGCACTACGAAATATACGAGTAACAAGGTCACATCAACCAATGTCTTCGACGGCTGAGGGAAGTCATGTGATCATATAGAATTACGATACAAACGGAATACTCGCAGTGAATCCTGCGTACGATAGATGAACGATTCCCTCCCATTTATGCAGAATTACTACCGTCGGACGTAGGCGTAGCTGATCGATTTCAGAGGTTCATCGGCTGCGGGTGATCACGTGTTGCGCGGCTCGAAGCTGACACGACACACGGAAAGCGACGAGAGGTGCACTGAAGCCCCCGTGTAAGCCATTGAATCAAACCACGCCCAGAAACAACCTGAGTGTATGCGCATGCTACCGAGTCGAACAAACAACGAAATCGGCCAGATTTTTGTTGCTGGAGGAAGACGACTCGATTCCTTCGTGTCCATCGTAGCAGCTCCGCAGCATATGCAGAGTGAGGCCAAATATTCGAACGTGAAGGACCCGTTCGAAGCGTTTACATGAACCCTACAAAAAGGCGAGCCAAGATGAGTTGCCGGGACGAAACCTTTCTGGCAAATTCAAAGTAGATCGTACTGACATCGCAGATCTAGTCGAGCTGACGGGTGGCGCGCACAGATTCAGGTCGGCAGTTCGTAGCAAACAAAGAACCAAACGTGACCTTGGCGCGCTCTAAATTTCTCGCTCAGACACAGACTGTCGATGAGACCCATCCCAAAGGAGATTCAGATCAGCTAGAAACGAATTAGCGTAAAACCTGTCGAGTCTAGCTATCTTGGTGCTCGCGTCGGCTTTTCGTAAACGCGAACGCGTATAGAGTCGCGGGTGATGCTCCGGCCACCCCGGAGTCCGAGCCTCGCCACAGCGAGGCCCCCCGTCGGTATTCGCGATCGCTACTCCCTCTTCTGCCCCTCGCCTCTTCCGCCCCGATCATCGACAGCTCCGCCGAACCTCCTTCGCGTCCGCGCCGCACGTTCCGGCGCGCCGAAGTGCGCACATTATTTTAATAAGCGTCGTCTCCCAAGCAGCCGATGGCTGGCGCAGTTTGCGCCGACTGATCGGCCGCGTTGCCATTTTTCTGAGCGCGCGCGTGCAGAGCCATTAGTGGGGGGAGCAGCAAGAAGGCGACCGAGCAGAAGCGAGCGCATCTTCGAGCACGCGGCATTCCAGGCGGCGCTCATTTTCGTCCTCTCCCCGCGGCGCAGATCCGAAGCAGCAGCAGCAGCAGCAGCGACAGGGCAGCTCCGTCCACGTCGTGCCTCGATGCGCCCGCCGAGGTGAAGGCAAGCTCCTCGACGGCGCTGCCTGCTAGAAATCCCCCCCCACCCCACCCCCCGCAGCACCAGCACCACCGCTGTAACCGGCAGCCTGTTGCTGGAGATGAGAGAGAGAGCGCGTTTCGTGAGCCAGGCGTGAAGTGAAAAACGGACCGGCTCCTAGAAAACGCGCCGCTGAGTTGCTGCCGCTGCTCCTGCCGGCGCCGCGAGAGGTGGCCGAAGCGCGCCTCAAGACAGCCTAGGAAGGAACACCCCCCATCCACCTAGCTAGAGAAGCAGCATAGACAGTCGAGAAGGAAGCCTCTTCCGAAAGGGGGAGAAAAAGAGAGGAGGAGGGTGTGCTCAGAACACGAGGGAGGCAAGCTGCTGTTGGGGGGCCCCCCGAGTGCGCCGTACCTATTAATTATCACACCCTCCGCGGGTTAATTGCACCGGGTTCCTCTTCTTCCTGCATTACAACCCCCCCCCCCCCCCCCCCCCCCCACCACCATAACCCGGCCCTGAATTCCACCCTCCCCAGATCGTACACTCAACACAAAATGGTTCGCTTATAGCGCCCGTTTTGAACGCATGCGCCCGTCATACCGCAGTTCTGAAGTCGCCACTCGGTATCACCCGCGGTTCGCGTCCTCGATGACCAGTCGGCGGCAACTAGTCAGCAACGGATAGGGCTACGGTACTAAGCGCTCATCGAAGACGCTGAGTTCACACCGCACCCACAACTGACGTGAAGGATACGGGAGCAGCACCCACAAGGTGTGATAAAAAGAAAATTCAGACTTTTTTCTTTGCTAGGACGTTGGTACACTCAGGTATACCCCTATTCGCAGGGTGATGTGCCGGGACAAAGGATGGTGCCAGCGCAACACTCAATCCTTTGTGTGCCACGAGTGGCTTTCGCGTACATGCGTTGATGAAAAACCGCTGCCTGCCACTGCGGTTTGTCATCAACTGAGCCTCGGCATTACATTGGGCAATTCGAGCTTTGGAACACTGTTCACCAAAGGCAGTTTTTTCAATATTTTAAACGAATAATCATCATCATTTATACCCAGTTGCAAGCACTAACGTACTTGACGAATACGCGCTTGTACTTTCTCCTACTTCTGCATCTAGCAAAGCTTTAACGACGCACAGCTACGCGAATTTGTTCGACCGAAGCTAATGAGACCATGAGTGGAGACCATGCCTTGACTCGGTAAAGGGACACCCCCCTGAAAGCTGGGTCGTCAAGAGTTAAAAATAAATAAAAATGAACGATGTCGGGACTTTTGGCGACTCACAGTAATCCTTTATTTTATTTCCCCAACGGTCGGTGTCAAACACTTTTGACAGCCACATGACACAAAGCTGACCGAACAACAAAAAGTAATAAACCGTCCGGATTCCGAGCATATCTGAGAGGTGATGCTGCTAGAGAAAACGAATGAAAGCAACGAAAGGGACAAGGTATAGCCATGTCACTATACTAAACCGGCCCGGCAACACCTTATCCTAATCTCGTGCGCTTGCCACGCGAGTACCAGCCAACTTCCAAGAATGCTAACGACGTTAATTGGTCAAGCACTCCTGGAATGCGAGCTTGGCAAAACCCGCGCATATCACCTCTCAAATGCCAACTCAAATTACGCCCCGACCGAGGACTTCCAAGGCTGCCAGTACATTCCACGATTCCACATTAACTTCAGCGGAAGGATGTTATACCATTGCCCCTATGCGATACACTCGCGGCCACACATAACCACAGTCTTTTCAGCCACGCGGTCCACCTCATGGCGAAAGAACACAGCAGCGGCTCCTTCTTCTACTAAGCGAATTATACGCAAACGGCTCTGTACCACGCTCGACAAGTCTGACAATCATTCCCTAACGGAAAATAATTCTCGAGTCCTGGTTACAACCGACGTCAGTAGTCGTCGTCAGCTTTGTCTTTCCCGTGCTTGTGCGGACAGGTTCTCTTCATATCTAATTTTTTCTTCAGATTTTTCTACCATTTTTCCCATTCCAGAGTAGTGTAGAGTAGCCAACTGGAAAATTAGTCTGTTTAATCTCTCTACCTTTTACTACTTTCTCTCTCTCTCTCTCTCTCTCTCTCTATCTGATACGTTGACGGACAAAGAACAGTTCCCTGCAGCGATATGCTGTTACTGAGACATAGAAGCTCTGAAATGGCTGTGCTGCGTCCGTCTGTCCTTTCCGTCACACCATCGTCTCGTCATCTTTAAGCCGTTGTCAGGCCACCTCCGCAGTTTCACCCTCGCCATACGGAGCGAAAAACAGAGCTTTGCCGGTCATCGTCATTCCCATCTTTCTATCCCACTCCTTTGTGCTACACGGTTGGGATGTCCTCGGCTGAGAGACAGTTACTGCGCTGCATATTACCCAACCTTTCACCTACCTCAAATCAAGAGAATCTCTCTCTCTCTCTTCAGTCATGGTCAGGTGGGAATCGAACTCAAAACCCTGTTACAAAGCGAGGTTGGTAACATTGTGCGCTATCTACTGGGCCACCCGTCTTGCGCACCGCGCAGGCTCGGAAACGGCTGATGTCTATGAATGCATTTCGGAGGCCACAACATGCAGCAATAACGCAGCGGACGAACGCGCCTTCGTGCGCGTTGCAAAGAACTTCTGGAATAGACGGCAGTGTCCGCTATGAGTCTGCTGCAGTCGCAGACCCGATAGAATCGCTAAGTCTGCTGGCGTTTAAACGTTTTCATAAAAGTGCGCCATTGGAATGGGAATTATACAGATGACGCTAGTCTGATATCAAGGGGGGTTCAAGAGCATACACGCGTGTTCCACTTGTCGCGTGGTGTTGCGGAGCGCCGCCTGCTGGGTCTCAAGCGCCGGAGCCGCCGTAGCTTCAGTTCTATAGCGCCAGGTTACACTGAAACGCTGAGTAACAGACTTGGGTCTACGTGCCAGATTAGAAACGTACCAAAACTGCTTCTTTAACAAATAACGGATTCGGACACGTGATACGCTGGCTGAGCCCTTCCACGCAGCAAAGAGTCGATGGCAAGTGAAGTTTTCTTTTCAGCTAGTCCTGCAAAAATAGAGAAAACAATGTCCAACATTGCTATCGGCATGTGCCGATCGCGTTCGTGAAAGAAAGAAAAGAAACAGAAAAATATGTTGAGAGATGCATTTTTGTGAGACCGTACGCGTGTCGCGTGGTATATAAGTCTGCCCATAGATGTACACACGGGAGCTCCCTTTTGGGAGATATTTAAATAAGGTTTTCTTGGTGAAACGAACGGCGCACAGAGCGCGGCACCATTTTAAGTAAGCTCGAAGCACCAGTTTGCTTCGAGCTCACTCAAATTGATCCAATATTCCTCCCACGCGGTGAGAGTTGAAGGAACGCGAGTAAGTAAAAGTAGTCGCACGACGCGACAGCGCCTGACATCTTCATGTGTCACGGGCGAACGGCGGCATCCCCGCGAACAAAACCGGCGGGAATCCCGACCAGCGCCAAATGCAGATACCTCGCCAGGTGCGGCTCTCACAGGAGAGCCACTGTACAGGTTCAAGGTTGCTCGCCAAGAAATAGGCAGCGTCCTCCCTCGCGCAATCTCTTGACTGCAGTGCCTCGCAGCCGTATGCTCGGCAGGTGTCCCTGTATAGAGACCAAAAAGCAAAGGTCTTCCTCCCCCTTGACATACACGCTCACCTATGCATGGCTGTCCGTCCCTCTATTAAAAAGCTATCATCGTTCCATTTGCTGGGTTCGTTATGATAGTAAATAGCTATCCCGTCTGCTGGGTTTTTAACTTCGAGTAATGAGATGGGAGGGCGAAATGGAGGAGTCGGTGTTATAAATTAGTTGCCTGACAGCGCTCATTGCGAGAGGAGAAAGGAAAGCGACGTGCTATCTGTAAAGAAAGTGCACTGTCCCACTCCGTCTAGAGTCCCCCAAGGCAGTAGCGCAGCGTGAAAAATGCATCAATTAGGAGCCCCGTCAATGGTGTACCTCATCTCAAGCGATCTCGGCGCAGAAGGAACAGGCCTGTCCCGGGAGACTATTTATACATCTGCGCCATCTTTCAGTGAGCCAGCTGCGTCTCAATGTGAAGGCAGCCAGTCATTAATCTAGTTCCTTAATGACACAAGCGGCACAGTAGTGACGTGTTTCACCTGAGGCAGGCTCTTCAAAGACTGACAACACTGCAGTCGACAAGGAAGGATTACGCGGCAAAATGACAGGACGTCAGCTCGATGCCCAGAAACAGCACCAAACGGACGAAGAGAAAAACAGTTTCACAGGCTTCCAGGCTAAGTTCAGTTAGATTGCTCCATCTAGGCTCCTCTAGCGTGCTGAAATCTCGTGCAATAAGAAAGAATTGAGGATTGTGGAGAAAGCTGCAACAGAAACAGACAGCACTTCTGGGAATTTGCGCAGGTATACACAGCCCAAAATGCGCCCCAGAACAGGTACTGACGTCCGCACTCTTGCCTAAAACGATCGAGCACTGCGCTGTAAAAGAAATAAAGAATAATACGAATATGCCTATTATGTTCCGGATACCACGCTGAAAGCTGTGGCATACGTGGTCTATAAGTAAATACCGTTGTTTGCAAGCATCGTTATTCAAATCGAGCAGCAAGGCAAACAATCACCAGTCCGTGAAGATGGTCGAACAGCGAAGCTGTGTAAGTTACACCCAGCGTTACACCATGCAAGTAAAACTTGGCAAGCAGTCTATAGTGTAAATCTCGGGCGCGCAGCTCAGGGTCGGCGTCCCGGCGCTGCCGATGTGCTTTGCGTGTCTCGGACGCGCACTTCGGGATCGGCCCTACGACGACGAGCCCGTACACGAGCCAACTCTCGCTGACACTCGCAGTAGGCATCTTCTTCCTCAGTAGCACGCACTACTCGTGGTTTTCCCACAGTTATAGCTGGTATGAAATGTGCGGAACCACTAATCCAAAGCTCCATGTATTGGGCGCAAGGCCCACCACTGGAGATGCGGGCGCTGCAACCGTTTTGACGATTGGTTGGATTGGTGTGAGGATTGACGTCTTTGCGTTTCTTAATGAGGTTACGCACACGTTCGGCTGTGACGGAGAGGACGACGTCAGTGACAGTATGCCCGCAGTCCGCCGCTGTCGCTTGCGTTCGATGTCTCGAGTTTGCTCGGTGGCGTGGTTAGCAGCATACGCCCGGCAATGCCCTTGCAGTTCTTCAAAATTAAATTGCTTCAAAAATAAATCTCTCCGTCACGTAACACAACGAATGCCTCATGCCTCCTTAAGCAATGGCTCATAGCAAGCGCAGCCTCCCCATTACGACAGAAGTGAAATTCTACGCTGGAATGGCGAGCGGCAACGGAGCAAGCTGTGGAAGAAGACGACGACACTCGAGCCATTACTGATGATGATAGTTTTAGCGAATCCCGACAACAACGGCACAGGGTCCACATAAACAGCTTTGCTGTAAAACATCGATTTTTACAGCGAAGCTGCATATGGCTAGGAAATTTCCGCCGTCCGCGAACAACCCGAGAACTAGCTTGTTCGGGCCATAGAGTTTCGATAGAGTTTCGTACAGTAATCTATGGCTGGGGCCGCTCGGCGCGAACGCGCCCGTGCGCCGTGGTCGTCGCCTGCTTCCATAGCTGGCTCTGTTGCCGCTTATCATTCCAGCGTAGAACTCCCTTTCTCTTCTGTCGTCGTAATGAAGAAGCCGCGTTAATTTTGTTTACATTTATTTTTATTCTCTCTCTCTCTCTCTCTTTTTCTTAGGGTGGTATGACCCTTTGCTTAAGGGGGTATATGGGCCATTCATTGTCTTACGTGACGGACGCATTTATAACAGAGGTGATACGAGAACGTGTGGGTCACGATGACCACCGATCAGGACAATAGATATGTTTGTACCTTTGTTCAAAAGTCTATGTCCCCTCTGTGTCGTATGTGCTAAACAATTTTGCTGGTCATCCACCTTCACAGAGTGGAATGGCTCACAATCTTTCCGTCCCGCTGCGCAACGTTCGTGTGTTCTAGGCAAGAGTACAAACGTCTGCACATCAGCGAATGAAGCATTAAAAAACAATGACAACGAGCAAATTTTTGACACTAGCACAAGACAGCAGAATATTTGAGCGAAACAATGTAACTTCTCGTATCAAAACGCAGGCCAGTGATGCGCAAGATACCAAAGCGGCACTTTTGAATCAGTCGCTTATAAAACGAGAGAACGTCTCACTTTCCATAGTTTGTCTGCAAGTACGTGTGCTAAGGCTAACAGCTATTGCTGGCGGATCAACGTTGTAGGGCGGCGGGCGAGACAGCGTCAATCGGGACGACCGGCACACAAAGGCTAGCAATAGAGTGGAAACAAAGGCCAAGTTGGCACACCGCAATTGCCTGCGGTTTCGTACCTTCAACGGCCGCGAAGTGTCGCGTCTATAGACAAGGCTCCACGCAGAAAAAAAAAGAAGAAGAAAGAAAAAGAGTGATACGGCAAGATGCAGGCAAGAAACGGTCACCGAGAGAAACGGTCACAGTTGCTACTGTTTCTGCCACTGCGACCCGTGAAAACAGCCAGATTGGCACGAAGTACGCCAACAAAAGGATCGCGCGCGACCTGAACAAAGGTGAACGAGCAGAGAAGGAAACATGCGAAGAGGGAAAGAAGATGGTGGGAGCGATAGGAGGAGCGTCGAACGCCTTCTTCAGCCTGCTTGGGATGTACAGTGCCGAGACGAAGCGACACGCCAGCTTGCACCCCTCCCCAGCACCACCCCCCATTCTCTACCACCACCGACTATAGACATCTCAAGTGGCTGCTGCTGCAGCCGCAGTAGCACTGGTGATGGTGGTAAAAAAAAAAAAAGATAATGAAGAAAACAAAAGACAAGCTCCCGGGGACCGCGACGCGCGCGCGCGCGCGTGCGTCTGTGTACGTAAAACCAGTTTTGGCCAGAGCAGAGATCAGCATTCCGGAATCCGCAGGAATCAAGAAAAGGACGGCCGGTGAAGGAGGAGGCCGGCAGGAAAGAACAAACCTCACGGGAGGTTATATATATATATATATATATATATATATATATATATATATATATATATATATATATATATATATATATATATATATATATGTGTGTGTGTGTGTGTGTGTGTGTGTGTGTGTGTGTGTGTGTGTGTGTGTGTGTGTGTGTGTGCGAAAGGGGAAGCGCGTAGAAGCCAGGGATTTCGGCGTGTTTCCATGCGAGTCACCCTTTCTTTTCTTCATTCAGCGCGACACTAGCGACGCTCGGTCCTACGCGGCGTGTGGGTATACCAGCGGCTCCTTGACGCGTGGCATCCTAGCAAAGCTGGGAAGCCGTTGCGTCAGGAGACAACAATCGTATTTTGTTCCTTGCACGTGTAAAGGCGGGATCGACGTCCGTAACGGCTCCGTGTGGTTTCGTACAACGCACAGAAGTTCATCCGTGACATAAAGAAGGCCGCCATGGCCAGGCGCACAGGCACTATTTTACGCGTTTTAGACGACACAGTGCGCGGCATAGAAAACTATAAGTAAAAACTGCAAGATATGACGGGTTCCTCGGCCAGTGGCGAGAAGCTTTGGGTTTATGAGTGTGACTCAGACAACTAGCAACAGCTCTGCAAGGTTATAAGGCTGATCGCTGCCACCTACAGCCGCAGTAGAAAGCATGCAGTCGAACCCGAATATAACGAACCCGGATAAAGCGAATTATTTTCTATATTAAACACACGAAACTTTCCGACCGGTACTAATGTAACGTAGCTCCGTCATTACGAAGTGGTCCTTGGATATACAGAAGTCGGGGCCTCCTGCCAGCGTCATAAAGACGCTTGCGTGCCAAGAACGCACAGTTCAAAATATTCTTTTTGTTTTTTGTCAACGATAAGGTCATTTTACTGAGAGAGAGGTCAAGGCACAGGCAAAAATTATTGCTTACTGCGAACAGATTTTTTTTTTTAAGTAAACAGACTCATTATTTGCTTGTTTTTTCTTTTCCACTGTACATGCCACCGAGAGATCATCCAGCTCACCGGTGAGGGGTACGACGTGTGAAGTAGACAAACAAAATGTTGGAGACGGGAGCCATCACAAGCCAGCAACAGGGACTAATAAAGGCAGTAGATGTGAGTAGCTGCAGCAATAAGAGAAAATACACGCACGCCCGCACACGCGAAAGGCACATGCGATTTGCCTTAGGAGAGGAAACAGGCCCATCCAGGAGAAGCGAGACCAAAGGGTACGAAGGAACGCCCCCTAAAAACGCGCTCCCTGACAAGCCAGGCGTTGCTCGACAACGAGCATTTTTCCACGCTCCGAAGAGAACGAACGCTGGCTCCCAGAAAAATCACGAAGGCATGTTCAGCGAAAGATGCAAAAAAGATGACGCGCTCAGAAACGAAACACAACAAAGACGATTTTTGCCGGCTCTCGTTATTTCCCGCACATATTCTATGTTTTGGCATGAGGAGACGGGAGTAGCACGTAAGAAGCAGTAGAAAAATGAGGAGAGGGTGGGAAGGTCATGTGGCAGAACAGAAACCCTTCGAAAAAAACAACAACAAAAAACAAAAGCGCAGGACGGACGTCGGATGATGCAGGCCGCGCCGCGCGAAGCAGCTCGTGGGAATGCAGCGATAGCCGGAATGCGCCGGCTGTATGCATACGTATAAATGCGCATAGCCGGGTAATACGCGCATGCAAAAGCGCAGCGCCCGCATAACAACCGGGGATTAACGGCAAGACAGACAGACAGACCGGGGCGCGCAACGCGGAGCCTACATCCCCGCTGGTGCGGCGGCGCAAAGACACAAAAAGAAGAAGACGAGGCGCGCAGCTCGGGCTGCCGCTGCTGCTCGCGCGTGAGATCACGTCGATGGCGTCGTGACCAGTGCTGCCCCCTGGCCACCGAAGCGCGCCCGTCGAAGGAGGCCCCATCGACACAAACCGCAACATCAAGAAACACGCTCAAAAAATGCGCGGGAAGCCTACTTTGGGAACGCGCGGGAGAAACAGGCGTTCGACGGCAAGCGACGACACGACGACTGCTCACCGAACAGCAGCAGGCGAGCAAGAAAGCTCGGCACGGGCGTGTTTCGCGCAAGCCCGCTCATGTCAGGGACGCGCGGCCACGCCACACGAGTCTACTCCGTGACACGAGGTGCCTTTGCGTCGCCTCCCGTGGCGTTGCGATTCTCTCTTCGTTGTTACGTGTCTGCGAGTGCAAGCATTGCTTCGGGAATGACCGCCGGATGCTGCCCCCCCCCCCCCCCCCCTTGGGCCCCCTCCACCAATGGTGGCGGTGCCCGCGGTTACGCATGCGATTCGGAGGATTCCATCAGGGTCCGGGAGATGGAACCGTTCGAAAGCGCGCGCATGCAGGGCGCACCAGGTACTCGTAATGGGCCATTGTCTACACCGCAGGGTGGTGCCAAAGCTGCTCCGCGTCGGTCTCAGGAACGCGCGGATCCAGGCTTCGATGTTGCTGTACAGACCCGCTAGCGAGACCGCAGACACCGAAGCGATGACCCAACGGGCGTTCCACTGGGTCCTGCTTCCCACACGGTGCACGCCAAGCAGCGGTCGGCAGTCGAAGCGAGAGTGAAACTATACGTCGCACGCCGTGATGGCCGAAACTGTTGTGTCGGAGGTCCTTGATACAGTCGGCAAAGGCCGCAGTCTCGCAGAGCCTACAGCCCCTAGCAGCCGCAGCGTAAATTGCACGTACGACAGTAGACAGCTAAGGCTGCAACAGGAAGAGGGTGACAGTAACAAAGGAAGCTCGCATGTGCGCTATCGCAACTGTGGAACTATGGCGATATCTAATGGCCCTACCGGCGACTAGGCTGGCATATATGACTACTGTAAGTGAAGAGTTGATTGTAACGCTGAAGAAATCAGGAGCGCACGCCCAGCTTCACTCGCCATTGCGTAAAGAGATCTGTGACATGTCTAGCCCATTCTGCAAGCGAAACAGAGTACAACGACTGTAGTATACGCAGAGAGCGAGAACGTCAGCTTCCCGCTCAGGACGCAATCTCTTTAGAAGGCCTCTTAGACACTATTTTCTCCTCGGCGTGTTTAAATTCGCAACAGATGTCCAGCCGGCGACAACTTTCGCACGACAATATTGACACAAAACGGACAAGAGACCACGTTTATACAGTACATCGCCTCGCGCTGTAGCACGTGCACATAGGACGGCGAAGCCTGAAGGCTCCCCTTTCGCCAGTGGCGCACACCACACTCTGTCTCCCTCTCTCTATCTCTCTGCCCCAGATCTGAGAAAACATTCAGCGAACTGCGAATCTTAGTGAATAGCTTCTTATAGTTGTTCCATCGTACCTTGGCTTATCTACAACTCCTTGATTCACAAAAGAAACACGAAAAAGAAAGCCCCCATTAATCACGTTAACGACGGTAACGTGCAGCCCGCGCGCCATTACTATACTCGGCCGTGTGGAGAACAGCATCGCGGTAACATTTAGGGAAACGCAGCGTAACTCATGTAAGCGCGGGCATATAGGCCTCTTAGATCTGCGGTGTGCAGCAGTCACTACCCTTAAGATTTCGGAAGCGAAATTTGGCAGGGTATTTGCGCGACCCCTTACGAGCCGTTGGATAAGCTTTATGGCAGAATGCTCTTAAACCAAGCCATGCACTCATGTTCGAATAGTGGCCGGTGTGAGATTTCAGCGTGCGGCTGTTCTCACGTAAAAAAAGAAAAAGAAAGAAAGAAAAGAAACCGGGTAACGCGGCATAAACAGCTATTCGCTGTAAAACAAGGCCGCCTCAGCATCACTATTTCCGACTTCGACGTCCTTGACGAAAACGGTGCGCTCGTTCGAGCCCTGAGGCGCTCCCCCCCCCCCCCCCCCCCCCCGAATCACTGGACAGCGCGTGCCATTCCCAACGAAGTGCGTGGCATTTCAACAATGGCCGATGCCAAAAAAGACAAGCGAAAGTTGTGCCGCTGCCGAAGTGCGACGACGTGCGAAGCACCGCCTTCCTGTTGGGGCGTCGCCGAAGCTCGTAATTGGGAAAACATAAAGGGTTTTCGGCGACGGCGCCGTAGCTTTGCAACGCCTTGGGGGAGGACACCGCGTGCGAAGATTTCTCAATGGCGGTAGCGCGGCTGCGTCGAGGCTGTTTTTGTTTTTGATAATTTTTGCGTCACTTCACAGAATCACTCGCACACACATGACAGTCGGCACGCAGCCATGGCTACGGGCGATGCTCTATACCGTACATATAATTAGCGTCCGTCGTGCGCTCGCTAATTGAGTGGACTGCGTAGTAGTGGAGCTACCCGCATGTTCATTGCGGGGAAGAGAAAAAAAAAAGACAGAAGAAAAAGTTGGGGAAAAAATTACACACGAATGGGAGAAACGAGTAACGAAAGCGGAAGACTACGCCGCGTTTCGAAGTATAATAATGGACGTACGCTACACGTGTGCGTTTCTCTCGTATACGTGGTACACGCCATGCGGGAACGACTGGCGCAAGGGCGGCGAATACAATTATTCGCCGCCGCAAGGGCGAAATAACAGCGACCTACAAGACGTGGCGACAACGACTGGGATATACAATTACACCCGGTACGCGCGTGTGCGCCGACTGCGCCCACCACTGCAGCACGCACACGCCACGAACCGCGCCAGCGCGGGAATCGTGGATTCTTGCCTTCCTTCTCGTCCGGTATATGTCGCGGCCCGACCACACTTGCGGTGACGGCTCGACGCAAGTGAGACGACCGCGACGGCGGCTACACAAGGGGCGCCGGCCCACTGCCGCGGGCTTTTGACGCGGACCACTGTCGCCGAAGTGACAAACAAGAACGCGGCCTGCGGTGTCCGCTTGTCGACGCGTGGACTTTCGAATGCATGCACAAAGCGTCGGCGGCGCGCGCCTTTCGCAAACGACGTTGCTGCTTTGTACGAGCATCTTATGAAAGCGTCTTTTATGAGCGTCATGCGAGCATTCTACGAGCATCTTACGAAAACTGCCGCGTCACGCGAGAAAATGAGTGAGAGAGAGAGAGAGTGCGTGGTGGTCGAAGATGACTCAGACTTTGGTTAAGTTGATTACAGTGTCGTTAAGCGCAATTTTTCTGTTCGTAACAAATGGCATCGCCGTGCCCTTTGGTCAACAGAACTCTCAAATTGCGGTGTTCGTCGCAACGCCTCCGCATATCGTGAATCTGTTACACGATTGAAGTCTGAAGACGATCTTAAAGAACAGCGTTGTATGCTTGCTTAATTTATTTTACCTCGCTATTAAAATAAAACGCTTAGTTAAATGTCCAGTAGTACCAAATTACTTGTGACTGTATATTACACTCGGAGAATAATTGCAGGGCAAGAAAACTAGGAGATAATAGCTCAAGGGCCAAGAATACTCCCGGTGTACATGGTGAAAAATTATCCCAAGCTGAAGCAGCCGCGCCAGCGGAGGACGTTCGTAGAAGATCGGCTTCACTGAACCCTGCCTTTAAGGAATAATGACAGTGCGACGACGAATAACCGCTGGAGTCTAGTTGCCCCCACCTACTGAGATTGGAAATACCGCGAAGAGCAGCGCCCGTACCAACATCGCGCTTGTCTATTGTGTTCAGCAGCGAGGCAGGGCTCAGACCGTAGAGCCGCGCCATAGAACGTCTTCACTACTTCGCGTATGTTGCATTCCTGTGTGTCGTTTCCTTTGCTCCAAAGAGCACTGCAGAGTAGTCAGGAAAAGTTTTGTCGCAGCCTTGGAATCTTTCTCAACGAGGAAAGAAAATTAATAGAAAAAAAAAGAAAGGATGCGAAGGAAAGCGGCGTATAGTAAAAAAAGATACAACATAAAATAAAACAAGTTCACATCCCACCTTACTCTATTTCAGTGCTTGAGAATTTCGGTCCTTAATATATAAAGCTGTAGCTACGGCATTTGGCGCGAAAGAAAGTAAACCGCTTCAAGTACGCAATTCAATAGCCGTGCTTCACTAACACATAGCTACATACATGTCAGCTTCAGGCCAGTGCAAACAGGAATGCCCAACGATAGAAATGAAAAAGAAAAAAAATGACGGGAAAAGCGCTGATGGGTGGTCAATGGCGATGACTGTTTACGAGCGCGCAGCAACGATGCCAGTTAAAAGACCCGTCGTTTTTACGTTTACGATTCGGGCCGTGTTCAACGTGCGTATTTACAGCGTTATGTGTTTGTCAGATTTTCTCATGTTTGTGTTTGTCATAACCCGATGCAGCGTGTATATGTTGAGTGTTGTTTAAAAATTAAGTAAAAATAAGACAACGTCATACTCAGAAATATATATACGGGGTAGGACTGACGTTGTACTGACGGTGCTAGCTAACATATATGGGGCAGAAACTCGGAGGTTAGCTAAGAAGCTTGAGCATAACTTAATGAGCACGCAACGAACGATTGAATGAATAATGTTATGCGTGACATTAACAGACGAGAATACAACAGCATGCATTAGAGAGCAAGCGGAGGGGGGGGGGGGTATCAGAAATTTTCTATATTTAACATTGAGAGAACAAAAAAAAAAAAAAAAAAAACCCCGGAGATGGGCAGGCCACGTAATTCGTAGGGTAGGTAACCGGTGGTCTATCAGCGTTACAGAATGGGTGCCAAGGGACGGGGAGCTCAGTCGAAGGCGGCAGGAAATTAGGTGGGGTGATGAGATAAGGAAATTTGCAGGCGCCGCTTGTAATCAGCTAGCGCAAGACAGCGGTAATTGGAGATCGCTGGGAGGTGCCTTCGTCCTCCAGCGGACATAAAAATAGGCTGATGATGATACGCGTAGACGTTGTAACAAGCTACTTAACTAACTACACATGCTTGGCTCCCGTGCTAAACTTGACAACAGTTGCGATGTGCGCTATAAGCGCTAACGAAGCAGTCATATCTCTACCGCGGTACACGAAGCCAACGTTATATTATAGACGAAGAAATGATAGAAAGGGGGGATGTAACCTCAGAGGCACTCACTAAAACATCAGCCATAGAAGCACCCGTGTTTGTTCGCCTGCTTAGCATCCGAGAGACGTCTCGCAGCACGTGCTACCGCAACAATGCAGGGGCATCGCGTTCGTAATTGACGTATTAGCCCGGGCTCGGCAGTCCTCCGGACCACGCCCTTTTAGCTTGACGGCTTAGATATCGACGCACGCGTCTCTCTCTCTCTCTCTCTCTCTCTCTCTATATATATATATATATATATATATAGCGTCGATCAGGAATGCGATCGGGCCGTCGCGCCATGACAATCCTGCGGCAGCGATGTTACAGAGCCTCCCGAGCGTCAGGGCGTCTGACGCAACCCGAGAGAAGAACGAAAAAAACAAAAAAAAGAACCTAGAACAACCCGCAATAACGTGCACGCCGATCAGAAACACAAGCCGCTGGTCAAAGGCGCGAGCGCGGTGGGAATGTCGATGTGTCTGGCTTCAAGGTTAAAAAAGAAGTGGAATAAATAGGCCGTACAGAAGAGAAGTCGGGGAGGTGAGACCCTGTGCCGGCCGCCGGTTTTAACGCGCACGCGAACGAGATTGACGCGATTGGCCGCGGGCTCGACTGAGCGGGCGCGATAATAATAACAATAATGGCGATGAACGGCGCGAGATCCGGGTGCGCGAGGAAATGAAGCGGGCACTTGCTTGCAGCATCGGCGCACAGGGCGATGTTTGAGAGAGGGCGGCGCTCGTGCAAGAAAAGGCCGTCGCGCAGCAAAGAAAACCCCTTCAGCAATGAGGCCACAGCCAATCCATCTCGGCTGTACACTGACGGCTGTCAAAAAACAAACACCGTTCTCTTTCTCGCTCTCTCTCGCTCTCTCAGTCGGGGCAAAGAGGAGAAAGAAGAATGCGGGAGCCAATAAAACAGACAAGATAGGGAGAGAGAGAGAAAAAAGAAAGAGTAGAAAGCGACCTATTGAAGTCTGCGTCGCTGAAGAGTCGTCTGCAACGCAAAAGGCGCACAAAATATTAAACAAAAGTAATAAGAACGGCGAAGAAAATTCGCGAAACACTGTCGAGGAAGACGAAGCGGCCAGAAAGCAAAAGAACGTTCAACGGTAAGAAAAACGAAACCGCCGAAATATACAGGAAGACGGGATGGGTAGAGACGAGAGAAAGAGAGAGCAAGGCTCGGTTCTTGCAAACCACGCAATTTGAGTGTCCGTCAAAACATCGAACTGTATAAGCGGACGGAGAACCGAAACGGGCGGACAAAAGCAGAACGAGCCCCGTTGCAAGCGGGCTGATGGCCGGGACCAAAAAAAAAGAAAAAAGTAGGAGGGGGAAGGGGAGGGCAGGCAAAATGGGGGACGCGAGATAAACTGCGCGGCAAGGCGTGGAACCGCTGAGGAAGAAGCGCGAGAGGGGCGGACAGAGAAGCAGTGTCGACCAGCAGAGACAACATACATGTACACAAACACACGCACGCACGCGTAATAACGTGTGCTACACACAGGCCAGACAGCGCATGCGCGGAAGAGCGGTCTTGATGAAGAAGAGTTTAGGGACCGCCTAATTTGGGCGGCGCAACCGCGACAACCCGTCCGCCAAAAGAAGAAGAAAGAAAAGGAAAAGGAAAGATGTTGGCCGCCGTCAAGAAACACCCCCGACAGCGCCTTACGGAAGTGCTCGTGGTGCCAAGAGTACGCGTAACCGTAGCCTCCGTGATCTGCCGGCGTGCGTGACACCGTGCTACAGCTCACTGTAACCGCGCGTTCAGGCGGATCTCGGAGGACATGGCCTAACATCAGAGAGAGAGAGAGAGAGAGAGAGAGAGGGGAAAGGCAGGGAGAGAGAGGAAAGGCAGGGAGGTTAACCAAAGGCACGTCCGGTATGTTGCCTTGCACTGGGGGTTCGAAGTTCATGCAGTACAATCGCTGCACAGAAAGCTCAAGAGATGATGATAATCGATGTATAGGGCTTTATGGCGCAAGGGCCAGCAATGGCCAAAGAGCGCCAAGAAATTATATGCTTTAGCATTATTCGAAGGCACAGTAGCGCAGGCGGAATACAGGAACACCTATCCGCACCCCGCACTGCTGTAGTGGTGACGTCCGGTGACGCTGTAATCAATCACAATGAAGTCGGCAGGTTCGCGTGCCTCGTGTTATGCGCAGGACACCGAGGAAAAGAAAGTACAATAACGCTTTCGTGGTCGTTTTGCAACTGGCCGACGCCACTACGTCACGGCATAAATGTAGTACACAGTCGGTCACATAGCAGTTAAAATGCATTCATGCTTGCTAAGCACAGTGTCGGACTTATTCGCAACAGGCGCGTCTACATTTCTCGTATTCGTGTATACATGTTAGCACTTACCTGTCTGTTACACTGAATCTTTATGACTTTATACAGAAAGGGTATCTGCAAAGTAGCGGGAAAACAAATAGAGATAATGCAATGCAAATTGAAATAATAGTGGGACGATAAGGATGGATGGAAAAAAGAGACAACATTTTCATACCTACATGACCCGAGCAGAGAACACATGAGACAACGTTCCGAATACAAACGATGCTTAAATGCATATGAGTACAGAAATAGAGAGAGAGATAGAATATGAAGAGGAATAGGCGATATTTTTTGCAGCCCTTAAGGGCGCACGACGCAAAGAATGAAGCAATATATATATATATATATATATATATATGAGAGAGAGAGAGAGAATATTAGCGATCCGAACTCCAGAATTTTCTTTTCATCGCAGTACCTGCCTGTGTCTTCAGTGAAAATATAATGCCATCAGTTGACCCAGAATGTGTCCGTATATATTTACGCATTAGAGAAATAGAGCACATTCCCCTTTATACTCGGCACGCCATGTAGCCAAAGAAACGGGTGCCGGATTCGATTTCGGTTTAACTCGTGCTCAGCAACTAGAGTTCTAAGGGAATGCCAATCTGAAGTCAGTAATGTATTTAATTTTTATTTAAATTTCCTTTGAAAAAGAGAGCAACATAGAAAGCTAAACAAAAACTGGAGATAAAGGCATTTACTATGACAGAAAAGCTGAGAGCTCCCAGAGACAGCCCCTAGTGACAGCGCTGGCAGGCTTCGACGACCGGCAGATTTCTGAGCAGGCGATCTTGGAGTGCCGGTTGATAGGTCTTCACACCAGAAGGCGACAAAGGCACGGCTGAAGTTCCTCGGGTTTAGTGACCTAGTCGAAGGACTTTGACACACCCGTGTTCTCTTACGAGTGAGCGTGGGTGCGCGCTTTCTTTAAAATGCATATCTCTCTCTTTGTGTTTGTCCTCTATCCTTCTGTTTCGCCTTACTCCTTTCCCAGGGCAGGGTAGCAAAATGGGTATTTATCTTCCAGTTAACCTCCCCGCCTTTCGCATCTCATTTCTCTCTCTCTCTCTCTCTCTCTCTCTCTGAGAGGTCGGCCTGAGTCAATAGTTCTGGCCTGATACTTAGCATTGGGGAAGCTTGAAAATAGGAGTAAGAAAAAGAAAGGGATAAAACGTGTTGATACTATTCCGATAAGGACGAAAGTGGCGGCGAATGAACTTGTCTAGCGAAGACTGTTCAATGTCTCAAATCCCAACCACTCTCTAGCAAGAATTTGATGATAGCCTTTAGAACACCTCGCGCACGACAAGGGACCAAATTGAAGGGACTGGCCGAAGTGACGCAAGGAAAGCGTCGCCGTTTGTGGCGACCTCTCACGAGTGATCCCCCCCCCCCCCCCCCCTCCGCGCTCGGTTCAGGTGATCGCGGCGCGAAGACGCACGGAGCCCTCGGTCGCGGTGGACGCTCGGAATCTCGCTCGACCAGTCCTTTCCTTCTTCCCTTCCTCGGCGAGCGAGGAGACCGGGAGACCGGCCCCGATTTGCACCCTTCCCTCGCACGGCCTGTCCCTCCCTTGGCTCGTCACTGGCTTCGACCGGCTTCTCTCGGGACTAATATTAGCCGTATCGGCAGCCGCGTCGGGAGGATGCTCGAATTCGACGCCCATGGAGGGGGCTAAGAGGAGACGAGACTAACTGGCTCCTCTGCGTGGTGCTATTTGCACAAGAACTATGCCCACAGCGCGCGTGTACTTTGTAGTGAAGGCCACAGATACGGCCTGAACACACAAGACGCGTTTCTAGCGGCGTTATGCAGCGCCTACACGTTTTGGAGAACGAAAAAAAGAATTATTGTTACAAAAATAAACTAGAGCTGTTCAGCACGATTCCTATAATATTCAGTTCAAATCTCAACATGCAGCTCGGGAGAAGAAGGACAATATAATAGGAGGCGGTCAGAACGCAGTATCGTCAACTGTGCGACATGTTGTATAATTGAGCACGAAAAGTCGGCCGAACGTTGGAGTCGCTAGAAAAGATTACTCTTATTGCAGCCAAGCCTGCATTTTGGAACTCTGTCAAAGTGTTTAAAGGCCACTCTGCAAGTAACTGCAGCCGTTTGTAAGGCGGTTTGGAAGGATTTCAAGAAATGGGGCGCCCGAAGACCTAGACAGCACGATACAGAGTAAGTATACACCACTCTTTTTTTTTTTTTTTGCGTTTACATATAACAAATGCCTTGGCAGTGGCACGCAAGATGGATATGACGGTCTTGAAAGAGCAGAGTTCCCGCAAAAGTGCCCTTTAAGCTTTCGACGCCTGGGGGTGCGGGCCATTATACCAAAGAAAACGTTAAGTATTCGCTCTGCTTTCGTTGACGCCAAGTGAAAGGGAGAACGAGACACCGCGTGGTTGTGATGTTTTTCAACGCGAGTCGGCCTTGATCGCAATCGTGGAAACTAGCTGCGCTAAGGTGCGCTTCGTAAGCCGCATGCAACCAACCACCTTAATACAAGACGCGGCTGCACCCTCATTAGCAGATGGCCGGCAACCGCTGCTGCGGGTGCGACTAAACGTGGCAAAGTCACGCGTCGGGACGTGCTCGAAACAACGTTTAGTGCCTCCCCGCAGGCGTACGCTAGGAAGCAAGCGATCAAGCAAGGCCGTACACAAACGCGCATACACGACAAATGCAAGTTTCGCATAGGGCTTGCACGCAAAAGGTGCAATTCGCATTGCTTTACACAGGAATGTGTACTGCATGTCGAAGTTCAAATGAACTACTATGCACCTCGCGGCTGAAAAAAGTATGTGTATGTATGTATGTATGTATATATATATATATATATATATATATATATATATATATATATATATATATATATAAGAGAGAGAGAGAGAGAGACTGTAACTCACTCGCCGACCACTGAGCTGGGAGGGCGAGTTCCTGCAGTGACAGTCACCGAAGTCTCGGAAGCCAGCAACTCCGGTCGGCAATAACGGCGCATCTACAACGCTTAGCGTTTTGCACCTCGGTCAGGTATGGATGGAGTTGCGACCTTATAAGTACGACACTGTGGGACCTGTCAGGTGACGCGAGTGGGACGCGATCCAGGCCATACAGTGCTACTTCCTGTCTGGCGTAAGCGAAACCTATCTTTCTGCCTGCAAATTTAGGTATCCCATCATTCTGTTGAATCCTGTGCTCACTCCGACTGTGCTAATCTTTCACATTTTACTCATGCTATTACTCAAATAAACCAGTACTTGTCTTTTGTCATTTTTTTCTTGTTCTTCCCCATCCTTCCGAATAGGTAGGCCGACGAACCAACCCTTCTGCAACAAAGGGATTTCATCAATCGTCTATGCAGTACCCGAGCAGCCCAACTCATATTCTCTTACTCTATGCTAACAAATATTTACGTTTTAATCCATAAGCCGTATTGCCGGCTTTATATCTCCGAACGTTATTCAACCATTCGCATTCACATAGTTGTCACATGGCTGCCATCATCTCTTCCCCCCCCCCCTTTACCATGTCTCACTTCATGACTGCTGCCATCAAAAACACGCCGCTGTGCGGCAGCCAGCCAACAACAAAACTCGACTAGAGGCAGTGATGTGCAGAGAGAACGGGAAAGACAAGCGCCCGCGAGGTATTTCGAGAAAAAGCAGTCATTTGGCGCCACGCGAGGGAGAGAGAAATGCGACGGCGGTGAGAGGCGCCCTGTCATTACGGACAAAACGGGAGGTCCTAGAAAAAAATAAAAAAAATAATGACGGTTGCAAGGTGTAAGGGAACGCTTCCAGCAACGCCTGGATAGCACGCGTTTACTTATTTTGTAGACGGTGTTCTTTTCCTTTTCTTTTTTCTTTTTTTGTAAACTGAGTATCCAGCCGTATTTGGCGAAACCATGGTGAGCCTCAAACAGCCAAATAAGCAAGTACTGCGGGAAAGTTGTGCCTCAAATTTAAGAAAAAATAAATTTCCCAGAGTACATTAAAAACTTGATGCTTTCACACACATAAAGACGCTGTTCTTGAGTTCAAGTTGTTATGCCACGTACACACAGCATGCGAAGGGAATTGACATTGTTAGACAACCCTTGTGTAGGATGGTCTTGTGCGAATTCAAGATGGCCGCACAAAGCGCACACAAAAAGCATCGAGAACTACGCGGTTCAAACCTTTTCTCAGGGGTATACGTCGCCTCAACAATTTCCGAGAACCAGCACAACAAAAGCGTGTGAAAATGGACCATTATCCACGCATATTCGCGAACGTTAGGGGCCAGCAGCCCAAGGAGACCCATGCGTGAGGCATCTGAATAAAGGTTACGCTAAGCCGTCGTCACTCACGAGCAGGGTGTCGGAACGAAATGTTTTTCGTACTGGTTCTAGTTCCGTTCCACTGAAAAAAGTTTTTATGGTTCTGCTCCGAAAAGAAAAAAGAATAATTAAGTGATCAGCAACGGTTCATAACGGTTTTGGTTAGCTTGCAAACATTTTTGAAGGAATGTAACGATAAGAACATAGTATTTATTTTACCCTTTACGTTAATTATAAATTCTGAGATAATGCTCCGCGCCTTAAGTCAAGGCACTGAGCATATCTCAGAAGTAGCACGACATCGAGTGTACTCGCATACGAGACCGCTGTTCCAATAAAACGAGCTCAAACGAACATACACGAACGATAAAACTTCGGCAACAAAGTGTTGTGCCCGCAGAAAACGAAACAATGAGCTTTTCAGCGCGCAAGCCTTGGGTTTTGCCACGATGTCGATCTGCTAGTGCACCTAGCGGCAGGTTTAGTTAGGTTAGTGGAGCGCTCGACCAGCTATCACTCGCACTAGCGCTGCCTGAGATAAGCGCTTATGCGAACCCCCCGAGAAACGCGCTAATTCTGACGTTGCCTGACTGCGGTGGTTTCGGATTGCCGACTTTCCATTTGAACCATAGACCGATCCAAAATGTTTCGGTTTCACTCCGAGACGTCATAATAAATAACGTGTTGGTTACGTTTTCGTTCGGGTCAAAAATGTCTTTTGTTTCGTTTTGGTTTTCGTTCCGACACATTGCTCACGATCTCCCTTCATCTCTGAGGAGGAGGAGGAAAAAACTTTATTGGGTCCTGAGGAACCCCTTCCCACCCACTCTTGGTTTAGTGGTCGGCAGGGGTCGCGGGCCGCACCCACGTTGGGACGGGAAGCCCGTGAGCCTCCGCCCTTTCGTGAGCCCTCTGGACGGCCCGGAGCTGGGTCTGGTGGTCGTCGCTTCGCAGGGCGTCCATCCAGTCTTCTTCTTTGCTGAACATGGTGCCGCTTAACGCGGAGCATTGCCAAAGCATGTGCGATAGCGAGCAGTACGATTCGCCGCAATCCGGACATTGCGGCTCTACGTCCGGTGAATAAAGGCTCATTCTGCCTCTCGAGGGGAACGACCTTGTTTGCAGCATTCTGAATATAGATGACTGTGGTCGAGTAAGTTTAGCGTGGGGGAGCGGGAAGGTCCTCCTCGACAGCTGATAATGTGTTGTTATTTCGTTGAAGGTGAGCAGCGGGTCTCGGTGCTCCCCTCCCTCCCCGTCACTTCGCTCGCCACGATCGCCGCGGTGCGTGAGTCCTCGCGCGCGTCCGTGTGCCAGCTCGTTGGCGTTGGGAAAGTCGGGGTGCACGTCGGCTCCCATGTGGGCTGGAAACCATTTGAGGATGTGATGACCCGCGGCTCCCTCACTGCCGAGGACGGCCGCTGCTTTCCGCGATATCGAGCCCGAGGCGAATGCTCTGGCCGCCGATCGCGAATCTGTGTATATGTATGGACGTTCGGGGTCCCTCATTGCCATGGCTATTGCCACCTGTTCGGCCACCTCGGACGTTACCCCCTTGACCGATGCTGCGTTGATGATCGCACCATCCCAGCGTATCGAGACGGCCGCGTACCGGTCGCTGCGCCCGTACTGGGCCGCGTCTACAAATGCCGCCAGTCCCGGACAGCTGGCGGTCGATTTCAGCAGTGCTCGGGCCCTTGCCTTTCGGCGCCCCTCGTTGAATTGCGGGTGGACGTTTCTCGGAAGCGGTTCTACCTTGAAAGTGCCCCTGACCGCCGCGCTGAGCGCGACGCTGCGTGCGTTGCACTCTGCATCGGCATTTATACCTGCTTCTTCTAGGATGCGTCTGCCGGCCCTGGTGGTCGACAGCCGCACGACCTGTGCCTTGGTCTGTGCTTCGGTGATTTCTGCTAGCGTATTGTGGACCCCTAGCCGATCGAGCCGCTCCGTGCTTGTAGTGATCGGAAGACCTAGCACCCTCTTGATGCTCTTGCGCATCAGTGTGTCTATCTTGGCCGCGTCTCTCTTGGTCCATTTTAGCGCCGAGGCTACGTAATTTACGTGACTCATGAGGAAGGCGTGGTAAAGTCTGATGAGATTGCTCTCGCTGAGCCCTCCCCTGCGGTTGGTCACCCTGAGGATCAGCCGGAGCATGTTCTCCGTTTTGGACGTGAGTCTCAAGACCGTTTGCGTGTTACCGCCTTTAGCCTCAATTAGCAGCCCCAGGATTCTTATAGTGTCCACTCTGGGGATCGGCTGGCCGTCACTCGTGTGTAATTTGATTGGTATTTGATCGATCGGCGTCAAATTCCTCATGCCTTGTTTCGAGGGCCTGTAGAGCAACAGTTCCGATTTGCTGGGTGACAGACGGAGTCCCGTTTCCTTCAGGTACTCTTCCGTTGTGTCCAGCGCCTCTTGAAGAGCCCGCTCGACGTCTGCGTCGGACCCTCCCGGGCACCACACCGTAATATCGTCTGCGTACAGGGCGTGATTGACGTTGGTCACTCTCGTCAGCCGGTCTGAGAGCCCTTTCAATGCTAGATTGAATAATAGCGGGGAGAGCACCGCCCCTTGTGGGGTGCCCTTCGCGCCCAGCGTGTAACAATCGGACGTGGCCTGTCCTATTTTGATCGTGGCTTTCCTGTCTCTGAGGAAGGAGCCTATGTAAGAGTGGAATTTCCGGCCGAGCCCCATCACCGAGATCGTTTCCATTAGAAATCTGTGTTTCACCGTGTCGAACGCTTTCGTTATGTCCAGGGCCAGTATGCCCCTGGTGTCTCTGGTTATGCGGTCGATTATGTGCCTTTTGAGTTGTAACATTACGTCCTGTGTGGAGAGGCCCGGTCTGAAGCCCACCATGTTATGTGGGAAGAGGCCCTCTCTCTCTATGTACCGCGATACTCGGTTATGTATGGCATGTTCCGCCGTCTTGCCTACGCACGAGGTCAGCGATATTGGCCGCATGTTCTCCGCCGCAAGTGGTTTACCGGGTTTCGGTATTAATATGACCGAAGCCTCTTTCCAGGCCTCTGGTACTTGTCCCGTTTCCCACGCTCTGTTGATTTCTTCGGTGAGCTTGTCGACCGACTTTCCGTCTAGGTTTCTTAACAGTTTATTCGAGACCCCATCAGGGCCCGTCGCGGAGCGTCCGTTGAGGCCTTGTAAGGCATCCCAAATTTCCGATTCCGTGAAGGGCGCGTCGAGTTCTTCGACCTCTGTGCCGGCGTATTGTGGATAGTCGCCATCGCCTGACGGGCCCAGTGGTAGATACGTCTCCGCCAGCTCCTTTAGGAACTCGCTCTCCGTTTTGCCGTGCTCCTTTTGTTTGTGTAAAATCCTATCAATTGCCAATCTCTGATTGCCTTTGGATTGCTTGTCGTCTAACAGTTTCTTTAGGAGGTTCCATTTGCGCCCGGTTCTCATTTGTCCGTCTACCGACGCGCACACCTCTGAGGGATTTGGGATTTATCTGTTTCGAGCAGCACAGAGCCCTTGCCGCGCGCAGCAAACCACATTCTCGAGAAGGATAAAAACGACCGGACACGTCACGACACCTATCGGGCGGAGGGCGCACTGCAGAGTAGCGCTCGCCATGGAGGTGCCCGCTCCCATTGAGTTTCTCTATGCTCCGTGGATCGCGGAGTCCACAGCGCTGACGGCGGTCCAGCAGCGTTGTTTTTCGATACTTCGCCAGCGTCGCCCACCGCTTGTGATCTCGAAAGGTGCAGTAGACGCACCGTGCAGTCAAGAAGTGAAGTGAACTTCTACGCATGGCTGCTTAGCGCACATAGTTCAGAAACAGCACAGACAGGCAAGACTTGTCGCTCTATAAAACAACGCCGCAATGCAGGCCGCAACGCCGCAATACGTGAACAGCGACGACAGGACACTTAATTCATCACCTCACGCTCGACAGGGGAGCGTTTAGTACTAGTGCAGCAAAATAAATAAATAAATAAATAAATAAATAAATAAATAAATACAAAAGCTGCAAACACGGCAACGGCTCGGTTGTCTTATACTTAGAATTTCTTGACGCGTGCACGTGCGGGCGCTCGGAGTGCGCGATCATCCGATCGACCTGACCTGTACCTGCAGATCAGCACGAGTTCTTGTTCGCATTAAACTTCCTATTTTCCCTACCGAAGGCGTTTGTCTCTACAAATCTGCCAGATCACCAACAGGGGACAGATTCGCGCTCAGAGCGTATAAATTATGGCACGAAAAGGCACGCGTACAAGTCAGGGGGCGTGAGGAGAGGGCCGCCACAAAACAACGTTGTCACTCGTCTTGCGACCAATGTTCTTGTTGGTCCGCATTTACGTACCATGAATCCCTACCGACTTGCCCAGCTCTGTCGTTATATGCGCAGAAAATCGGTACGATCGCGCGATCAACTAACTGCACAGGCACACGTACGCAAACCTCGCGAAACGAGCATGCCGAAGCTCGTCCTCCAAGCCGGGGCGTCGCCCGCGTTTTCTGCGGTGCAAGACACGCGGTTGCGGTCGTTTGGTGACCGTCCCGAACGCGCGCGCGCACACACGCAGTGCGCGGCTGAAGGGCGACACGGACAAGCGCTTGTCGCTGTCGGTATTCCTTGAGTGCGCGTTGCGGACACACAGTGGTCTCGCGCTTTCTCTCTTTCTTTCTTTTTATTTCCCCTTCTTTCTAAAGTTACGCTACGCTTGTGCGCCCGACGCACAACTCGCCGTGCGTGTCGGCTTATGCTGTCATGGGGTGTCCCTACACATATTCGCTGAACAAGAAAAAAACACACAGAGAGAGAGAGAGAGAGGAAATGAAAGAAAGAAAGAAATGCACAGGAGAAAAGAAACACGAGCCCACGCCGACCGCAGCCTAGAAGCCCGCAAGGGAGAGCGCGAGGAGAACAACCGCCTTCAAGGGCGCCCTCTCTTGCAGGAAGCACTGCAAGCGAGACGCAGCTTGCACAGTGCGACAGCCACGGAGGACGGCATTTCTTCCACGACAAGTGCGTTTGCATAATGGCAGCCACGCAACAGGTAGAAAAAAAAGAAAAGCCAGCCAGTCGGGACACTGTCGCGGGAAGCGCCAGAAGCGCGCAGACAGGAGGAGAAGCATTATGCGCAGAGACGGTCGGACCGGCACGCTGACGCAGGAGTCACGTCTTGGAGGACGCGCAAGGACGTGGCACTTGACATGGGTGCACAGCCGCAGCGGCGGCCCGCGGAGAGAGCTGGCGCCGGTTTTGCGCGTTCCTCAGCCACGCTCGACCTGTATATACTTACATGTATAGACATTCGTCCTGAGCAGCAACAGCGAAAGCATTTCCATACGCGGCGAACCACCGCTTTTGGTAAACCGAGCGTTCCTAATCCGCAAGCGGGAATACGAGCGGGCAAGGCAAAAAAGCACAGCGCACGTCGAACCCTGCTGCCAAAACGTCACTCCGGTAAAGCCAGTGGCGCGAATTCCAACTGCTGCCTGAGCAACGCTATAAGCGTGTAGCGCTGGATGCAAATAGCGGTCGAGTACGACTCTTTCAACGCTGACGATAGCTGGACGAGTCCGGTCATGGCTGCGTTCGATGCTCCTGAAGCATTCGCATCGCGATTCTGGTTAAAATTATATTGTTACGGGAAGCAAGAATGATATACAATGAACTCTCACTTCAGTGAACTTTAAGGGACCCGAGAAAATAGTTCACTTAACTGAAAGTGCACTAAACTGAATATTCACAAGAATATGAAACAGCATAGGACACAGTAGATGTCGAGTAAAAAGTGTCAAATGCAATTCGCGGAGTTGTGTACATCAATATATACGAAGTGCATAACAGTTACGTTGCTGTTACGTAACGTAACAGCCTGTGAGTGACTCAGCGATGAGCGTTTGTGTGTGTAACAGTGGACACTTTGAACTTCTTTCTTCCTTCTCTTTCAATCCCCTTCCCCAGTGCAGGGTAGCCAACCGGATTCAGCCTGGTTAACTTCCCTGCCTTTCCCTTTTAACTTTTCCCTCTATTTTGCTATCTCGTTCTGAAAAAAACAAAAACAAATTTTCATTTGCACTGGTGCTCTTAAAGTACAAGAGGTAACAAAGCTGTCTATGTTTTCATGCACTTCCTCTGGCACAGCTTGTTGCTGAGACACAAAGTAACTTTCCAAGGCATCCTACAGCTTCGGTTAGAGTTAAAGGATTAAAATCTGCCTCTGTCACTGCATCTTCCTCGTCGCACTCTTATTCTTCGGGACGAACATTGGAAACAATTTCCAGATCTGATACTTCAGCACCGGTAACGAGCTCACTGTCACACCGCACATAGTCTTCTAACGAAGTGTTGCCAGGGTGCACTCATGAATTTCGTTCAACTGAAATATTCGCTGTTCACAAATTCGTTTAACTGAAAGATATTTGCATAAAATGCATAGGAAAACCGCCGGCAATTTTTCAAAAGTTCGTTATTCTGAAATATTCGTTAAACCGACGTTCGTACAACTGAGAAATTAACTGTATGTATTTGCAGACCTTCTTTTTTTTTAAATATCTGAGTCAATACGCATTGAAGAGCATACGCCCAATTCTTCTTTCGTATTACACATCCAACGTCCTCTTCTGCCAGAGAATATGGACTGTGACAATATGACTGCAGGAATCGACTTTTTAATAGCATACGTAAGTCCCAAGTATACCTCTGAGGTTATGGAGATGCCACAGCGCAGTGTTCCGTGATAACCTGTGATCGCCAATGCTTCCTTTAGCTTGAACCGACGCACGCGTCTCTGTACGCACAGCACGGAAGCTTTAGTAGACCGTGCCGTCGGCAAGTGGCTGCCGAAGCCTGTAGCCCGCTACTGTAGCCCGCTACCTCGTTGAAGCAGCGGAGTGACCATTAGCCAACTGACCTCGCTACCGATGCTGTCCGTCTACTTTTTTTCCAGCGTTTAATAAGAATTCCATGAGCGGTGTACGGAATGCGCTTGTCACTACCAGGTCGCGTTTGAACGAATGCCCAATTCTCGATCCCCCGGCCTAACTCACCTTTGTATTTAGGTCAGGAACGCACCGATATGCCAAACAACATTAGCGCGGTCTCTCCTCGGCTCAAGATCGCCTCTAACCGCTCGACTTGCTCACTAACTGACGAGAGCCGGACGCCTCCCGCCCGCCGCATGTAATGCTTGCATTTCTGTCGAGATAAAAACTGCCGCGAAGTGCCCTAAATGGGTGGACGGCGCTAATGGCAAGCTCGGCGCTTTACCGAAAGGTACTCTCACGTGCGCGGTCCGGGATATTTCGAAAACCACTCTGACAAATGGCTGCCGTCCCATAAGACTGGTCTCGTGTCGCGGTTCCGGGGCTAATGGACAAACGTCGAGAGTATGGTCGGTAGGCGAGATTCCGTGTACACAACACGCATACAGTTGCAAAAGAAACTCCAATGGACGCTACTTGGGCGCGAAGATTGCTTATATGGCTTCCGGCCGGAAGGAGCTGGCGTGAGCTAAGGTAGCGTGAGCCGGTGAACTTGCGCCTCAGTCGTCACTGTTGCGGCTCACCGCGATATTCAAGCGGGAGACGCAAAGACTCGGTTGAGTGTCACTAGTTGCGTGCAGCAAAGTTAAAGCTGGTAAGGTAGCTATTCTGACATACCTGTGCAAGGCAGGGCGGCGAAGTCGACCCCGAAGCATTCATCTTTTATTTTCCCTTAACTGACCTTTGCGGACGTTTGCATAAGCGCCGGTCAGGGGACACACCTCATATATGTAAAGTATAATTGCTGTCCCATGATGCAAGCTCCTGATAGTACAGGGCTAAAATTCACAGTTCCACGAAGCATAGAGCCGAGACAACAGAGTGCGCGGGCCCAGCGGGCGATACACCGTTACCGCACGACCGCCGATCTGACGATCCCGACAGCATTCCCTTGCGCGGACGCTCCAACACGTCGAGTCGAGAAAACGGATCCACTCTGACATTCTTTTAGCTTTTGCAGTTCGCGTTTGATTCGTTAGTTAATTCCTAGTTCATTTTACTGCTTTTGTTTATTTTGGCTTCTTCAGGTCAATTCAAATATCCCATTTAAAGTAGCGCAAGCAATGCATACAACAGGTTGACACCTCTAGCTGACACACACACACACACACACACACACACACACACACACACACACACACACACACATTATATATATATACATATATATATATATATATATATATACATATATATATATATATATATATATACATATATATATATATATATATATATATATATATATATATATATATATATATATATATATATATATATATATATATATTTGTGGCATGTCGGCAGTAAAGTCGCCGAGCTCAGCCTGCTATAGCGTTCAGACCACGCAAACGCTAAACATAAACTGCCACCCAATATGATTAACCCGATTATAATGAATCAAACAAACATCAAGTTTAGATAAGGCCAGCTGTATAGCCCATCCGACCCTGCACAGCTTTACGGAGACCGGGATTTGAAGGGGACCTGAACCCCCCCCCCCCCCACGCCCCCACCTTTTTTTTTTTTTTTTTCACACCGAAGTGGAGAAAGGAATTTGAAGTCAAGATACGCTATTTAAGAACCACTTTGCCGCAAAAAGTACTTCAATGCGTTCAGCAGAAGCAAAGTTATCGGCAATCAAACACGGCCTCAGCTGTGCTCCCGTTCCTTCTTCAATGCCTTGCATTGCGAAGGCTACGGCGCAGTGAGGTGTGTCCGCAACGCTCTGCCTTCTAATTGTCCCCGTGGCGCGCAGTTCAAATTTAATTTTGGATGTTAACTTAGGCGTCATGCAGATTTTGATGCCTACAACGCGCTAAACATAAGCCAAACGCGGTTGTCCACAGCGAGCAGTGCACTTAGCCAGTGGACTCGCGGCGGCACACCGCGGCGGCCGCGGTATCTACGCTGGGCTACATAGCGCAGCCGAACCAGGCGGCCGTGTGCAGCCGAGCGCAGCTACCAATAGCAGTCGCGTACGGGAATCTGCTTTATTACGAAATAAAGCTAGAGTGCACTACAACACGGTAATCTAATAAAGCGTAAAGCCTGCCTCCTGAAGAGAGCAAGGAAGCAGACTTCTGTTGAAAAGTGAGCGTTTGAGAGAAAATTAACTTCGCGACCCGCTTGCGAGCTCCACGCACCGCGTGCGACAGCAAAATTTGGCTTATATGTTCACGGCAGCACGGCAGCGCGGCGGCTACCCGCGGACTGTGTTATTTCACGAAGCCCGAGGGGTGGTTCAGGGCCCCTTTCAGAACTACTACAACAGGCAGCTGCGCGTAGAGTGGGAGAGAGAGAGGAGTTTCACCTGCGCTGCTCACCTTTCTAAAGAGGGACGCAGGCAGACGCCGATACGAAGCCGCCCGCTACCGACCTGTAGCGACGCGCAGGTGACGATGGCGCACGCGTGATAACGTACACCAGCGATAACGCAGGCAAACATCGGGATGCGACAGCTCGGCCCATCGGCCTCTACACGTGCTCCTTTCCTGTTTGTCTGAGAGGAGTGCGCGCATACATATGTAGTACACACTTAAAGACAGGATGCCGAAGAGGACGCCGTCCACGACTGGATGTTACTGTGTGCAGTAGTGGTAAACAAAGATATATATTTTGCATTTTAGTTCTTGTGAGCTGAACTGCTCACAAGACCAAAAATTACAAGACCCAGCGGTTATTCCAGACTGCTAGCCTCGCATTCGCCCCGTAATATTTGCATCGCACAGCGCACCTATCATGCACACTGTACTTGCGAATTACAATCAGAAGGAAACTGTATACACAAACCAATATGTCCTAACATATGCGAGCGCAAGTGAGAGGAAGCTTAATGATAGCTGGAGAGTTTAGGTGCGCAGAAGCCTTACCATGCTATTGCAGCGCGCGCTGCAATACACACACAGACATGTTTAAAAGGCAAGCATTTAGAACTGCTAAGATATTGAAAACATTTATAGCATAAAATAAAATTCTAACTACTCAATCGCGCTTTTCCACCATCAAAAAGTAAAATGGGTTAAAACATTATTATTAGTGCACATAAAAAATTCCACGTGAAAATGCGCGTAAAGGAGTGAACGGATTTATTTGCTATACCTTACAAGCACAGACTACCGTTAGAACAGGGAACAATAGTTCAGTCAATAAACCAGGTTTTTTATTATTATTATTTTAGCTGCGCCAATATCTTAAACACTTACTGGAGCAGGAAGCACTATTCTAACCCTTGGAGCTAAATTACTTGATGAGGCGGTCTTTAATTTTACGAGAAATCAAAATGCTTAAAGGGGCACTGGACCAACCCTGCGGCTTGGTGAAATAAGATAGTCCGCGGGTCTCGTACGCTGCTGTGAACATCTCTGCCAAGTTTTGCTGTCGTACGCGGTGCGTGGAGCCCGCGAGCGGATCGCGAAGTCACCTTTCTCTCAAACGCACTTCTTTTTCCGAAGGCCATGTCCTCACTCTTCTAGGCGCACTATTTCGTCGTAGGACGCACCATTTCGTCATTCCCTTAGACGGCTGCTATTGGCCGATAGCTGACATCAAGCTGCGGTCGGCTGCATGGCGTAGATACCGCGGCGGCCGCGCGGTGCCGCCTCGAGTCCACTGGCTGAGTGCACTGCGGCTCACAGAGAACAACCGTGTTTGGCTTATGTTTAGCGCATCGTAGACAGCAAAGGCGGAAATCGCGGCGTCTACTTTAACATCCAAAATGAAATTTGAACTGCGCGCCAGGGTGACATTTAGAAGGCGGAGCTTTGTGGGCACGCCCCACTGCGCCGTAGCCTTCGCAGTGTAAGGCATCGAAGAAGGAACGGGAGCACCGCGTAGGCTCGTGCGTGATTGCCAATAACTCCGCTGCTGCTGAACGCACTGAAGTACTTTTGGCGGCAAAGTATTTCTGAAATAGCCTATGTTCAGTTCAGATGCCTTTCTCCACTTCGATAAAGAGTAGTTCATGGCCCCTTTAATTGATTTAGTAACATAATCGCCTTAATAAACCTTTAAATGAATTACTTTACTGCACATGTTGCAATTTACTAATTCCACACGTCCAACTAATATTACTAAAAAATAAGTAAGAATAACGCAAAGCATGCGAAAAAGCAAAGCAAAATAACAAAGCACAAACAACGATGATAAAGAAAATGAAGCTTTGATGAATGAATAACCTGGTCCCCGTGTGACACCGAATAGATCAAAAATATGAATAGAAAAGCTCAATAAAGATTTAAATAGCCATGCAAAAACAAGTGTTATGAAAAAGCACACACTGCCTGAAGTTTAGTAACCCTACATATATAGGACAGACTCGTTTCGGAGGTACATGTCTCCATTAGCGCAGTAAGAATCTGGCATAATGAAAATATTCGTAAATTTCGAAAAAACCAGGAGAATGGTGGTCGGAAGTGAGGGCAAACACAAAGGACAAGTTTCATCACCGCCATTGTAAAACCTCACTGCTAGTGATGTTTATTGGCGTCACCTCTGAAACGTGCCGGGGACCAAGAAGTCACCTGTTTGATTTAATTAGATTTCACTACATCTATCGCTAAACAGCATTTCGCCTACCTGCTCTCGATATTAATTTTCGGATTTAAAACCTCAGTCACTTTATTCTACCATTACCTACAGTGACTCTGGTTTTATCACTCTGTTCCCTCCTTTTCTTGCACCAATACTCTAACTGTCTCCTACTTCTCTCGACTACTAATCCTTCCATCTTCTACGAATCTCACCTCTACTGGAAGGTGGGCACTCTCTGCGGGTCTCGCTAGGTGAACATTATATCTCGGCAATATCTGCCCTCGTGGGATGCCAGCGCCACCTAGGTTTGCAGATGCAAGTATCGAGAGCCCAGCGTGCCGTAGCAGTGGCCTCCGAGATGACGGCCATGATGAGGGGGCGCGAGGCGGAGGCAATGCGCGAGACTCGAAAAACATTGCGCACTCTGCGATGCTCACGCCACCTATGGGTGTAAACGTAAGACTGCTCGAGTGGAACCCAGAAAGTCTCACTAGATGGCGCGACGCTTTATTCGCGAAACAAAGCGTGCAACCAATGCCGGTGTAACCATAGCCTCCGCTATTGCTCCAAGTTCGACGAGAACCGGTCCACCCTCGGCCAGAGGCATCGCTGGCATCGTCACGCAGACCGCCTCTCTCCGTGTTCCACGGTGCTGTTGGAACGCGTGGCGCCATCTGCGGGCAATTTCACAACACTGCCCTACTCGTAGTTCCGGTGATCACCGCTAGGTGCCGCCACCCGCTAACAATTGCACGCGTGCGCGCTTATTTAGTGGCCTTACCAGGCGTCTGTAGTTCCCACTAAAGCTTGACCTCGTTTGCGGCACTAAAAAAAAACTAGACATTCGTTCGAAACGTGCGCCCAAGCATCTCGGCACGCTCCTTGAACAGGTCGGCGGCAAATTCGAGGTTATATGCTGAAGTAAGGAATGAATTCATCAACACTCAACCGCCGTTTCCGCGAATTCGAGAATGGTGTAACTTCCAAAAAGATTTCGCAAAATATGTAAGACGAAAGTCATTACGCGGGATCAAATAAATGTGCCAAATTTATATCGACTGCAGTCCAATTCAGTGACGCCTGCTGGGCATCGAACAAATTTTGATAATTTCATTTTATTCATTTTTGTCCCACCTCGAAGAAAATGTCAAAATATTCACCGCGGTGTCTCTGTGCTACTAAATATGAAAAAAGAAAAGTCCTTTTCAGTAAAAATAGAAAACGCTGACAAATCTGCAATGCAAGAGAGCTTCCAATTAACATACGACTCTCATAAAGGTTGTTGTAAGAGGTGAAGTGCGATACCTTACGTAATTAATTTAACTCCTAGATAATGCGCGCCATCATGGCAACACACGTTCTGGCAGAACTGCCGTTTTGGTTTCGTTGTACGGCGGCTAAGATGGAAGTCATTCACTCGCTTTGTCGCAGTGTGGAGAGGACTGGGCTATATGGGCTATTTGAAGTTTCACTTCTGCTTCGTTTTGGTCACCGAAAAAAGAGAAATAACACGAAAAAATCCGTTGATATCTGCACCTGCCCACTATAACTACGAGCTGACAAACACTTCACCACCATACATTCTCGGGTCTGTACCCACGACGGATAGGCGCCCTCGGCCACTTGGGTGAATTGTATTTGAGACTCCCATCCACGGTTTAAATAACGTAATTTTCTTACATAAAAAAAAAGCAAGACAAACTCGATATCAAAATGCGCTGCACGTATGTGACCAGGACACAGCAAGTCACCGTTATTAACATTTCCAGGCGACATTAGCTGCAACAAAATTTCGTCTTTTTCGCGGACGCAGTACAACAAATAAATAGCAAAAACGTTCAACATGCCAAAATCCTCGTACACTGATTTTGTTATTTTTTTGTATCGCCTCGATATTTACGTCAGGTGCAGGAAATTTCGTACAGCACGCTTCCTTTAGAAGAGCGGTGCAACTGGTCGTGGCCAGATGGCGCCACCAGAAGCGACAATACCCCGACACAAGGAGGGGGTATCGCGAGGGTCCCTTTAAACTTGAATGGCGCAAGTGCTCAGCCAAGGCGTACGGACTCGACGGCAAGGAGGCCCGGAGGAGCGGTTCAATTAACACCACAAGGAGCGACGGCCAACGACGTTTCGGCGGCACATCTGCTCTCCGCGGCGCGCGATAGGGACAGGAAACGACGCGCTCGCCCTTTCTCCCTCTCTCAATGCACTGCCTTTTCTTTTCTGCTTTTTTTTTTTTTTTGTTAAACGAACTAGCACCTTTACAGTTGACCGGGATTCCTCCTGCTTGCCCTTACCGCCCGGGGCACTTTGTGCGTTAATGTTGCAGAAGCAGGTGATTTCAAATGGCCGGTGACGCTGAAGCCTGAAGCTGGACGAACCAGATTTCTGCTTGTGCCGTGTTAACGAATCTTCCACCGCCGCATGCCGGGGTGTCTTCTCTCTCTTGCTCCATGGCGTGACAACGGCTTGGGCAAGGTCATGCGCTGCCGAGACAAAGGGCAAACGGCGACGAGGCAACAGTGGCATCAAACGGTCATCGTCGCCAGCGAAACTGCAAGTAGATCCTCCTAAAGAGCATCGGAGAGCGTGGCGCGATAACGACGGTATGGAAGAGAAACACGGCCTCGAAGGAGGCCGCGGCTGTGATGGCTACGCGATAAGGTAAGAACGTCCACGTAAGAATAAAGAGCTGCTAATAAGAAAAACAAAACCAGCTGTGCAACTAACACAAGCTGTTGTCACTCCTCAGGCTAGCTTAGTATCTTTTGAACCAACTTACAGGCAACGATACAAATCAGCGGTTCGCCTTTTACTGACTCGCGCACATACATATAGACTGTTTCACAATCTGTTTCTCAATAAACTGCGGTGGTACATTGATATGTCATGCGCACACTTACTGGCTTAGATATTTGTCATCTCCTAGACGAGCTCCACCGTGGACACGAAATAAACCCAGTGTAAACCTGATACGGGAAGCAATCTGGAATGGGCCAGAACTTCGCTCCTTCCAGAGCAGCCACATGGGTTTCGTTGGATCCTTTGTTACAGGTCAGAACGCCACAATCACATTTAGAGGTATGCCTCACGAAGTACGAATAATAATAATAATAGTAATAATAATAATAACAATAATAATAATAAAAATAATAATAATAAAATAAAAATAGGCTAGCGCTCTTGTTTTTTTCTTTTAGCAGCGTTGCACGCGAGTTCTAATTTAGTTCAACCAGGGAAAAGCAACACGCGTAGCAACCACTGCGACACGATGCCTTTACGGCATGGAGTTCCAGTGCGGCGGCAGATGGAAAAGCGGAGACGGCGGATGTGGGGGTAACCGGACTCCCTGGTCCGCGTGTACCTGTGTCCCAACTTCGGCGCAGAAAGGAAGCTCGGCTCCTCGCGATGCGCCTCGCGACGGCTCCCGCTCAAGCATCACGTGCGCCGCGCCAAGGCGCGATCTGGTTTCCCTAGGCGACAGCGAACGGCACACAATCGGACGAACACGGTGGACAACGGCCCGACTAAGAACATCCGGCAGCGATGCGGCAGAGCCCCCCGCTACGCCTAACTGGAGGCCCGGTAAAATCAGTTCCCAAATGTTATCCTAATAAGAACACATTTAGCACAACGAAGTCCATGGAAAGATTCCCAACGACGCACTATGGTACACGAAAGAGAAAAATAAGTTCATATATATTAGTAAATTACCCTCCTACAACAGCGAAAAAAGTTACCTTTACGTAAACATTATAGGAGGTTTGATTATTCTGAAAAGGCGAAAAAAAAAAAAAAGAAACGAAAAAAAAAAACAATTGGCGACGCCGCCTTGATGTTCCCCACCAGCTCGGCGTGACGTCATAAATTTTGACGGCGCCTAATCAGGCCTAGCTAATCCTTTATCGACAAAAGACAGGCTGTATTGTATTCTACAAGAAGCCAAAGACTCGACCTAGCAAGTTAGGCGAACACTTCATGCGCGAAAGCGGCCTTATAACCGAGAAAATACCTTGAAATCCAGATTACATCGCACTGACGTATGCATGGCGCTGGGGTTTCGGCAAGAAATTAATAAAAAATGAAAGTTTGGTCTTTCTTTTCTCCTCTATAGTAAAAGACCACTCACCGCGAAATTAATGAAAGCGCAATTTTTTAAAGAACCTTTACTGTTTCTGTTCAGTGTACCGTTAATCTGGATTGATAATTTAGTCTTCTGAAACATCAAAATGATCAGCCTTGCTGTGAGCGGAGGCATGGTAAGCCAGAAAAAACGCAAACACCAAGCACGCGTTGCAACACCACCTTGAAGTTCTGACATCATGGACCTCTGACGTCAAGGATAGCGACCGCGTTTTTTGGAGAGGAAAATGTTTGTAAGCAAGGACTATATTATAATAATATACTACACACTAAAGAAACGAAAGACTTAACCCTTAGTGAATTGTCCGATAACTTACTCCCCACACAAAAAGCGAACACGCCAACGTGTTTAAACGTCACGGATTTACGTCAACCACCTAATACGTGATGACACGCTGACGTACCGGCGATGCTTCTGGATGGGCCCGAAACTCAAAAGGGGTAACTTTGCCCTTTATATTCTCGGCAAGTAACCGACCTTTTCTCACTAAATAAACGCGGCCGCTACAATACTTTGCTTCTTTAAACTGGGTCAGTGCTTCGTTTTCCCCTTCAAATGTGGGCGAAACTATGCTCTCACTCCTCATCCCTACATCCCAATACCCCAGTGCAGGGTAACAAACAGGATGTGCGTGTGATTAATCTCTCCGCATTTCCTTCCTTCTATCCCTTTCTCTTCCCCCCCTCTCGCTATCTCTCTTCAGTGCCCTTTAAGATATGTGAGACAAAGTTTCCATTCAGCCAAATGGAATAAGCATACTTCTACAAAAGAAGCCCGCATACCAGCTTCTAGAAATTCACAGCTCAAGGACAGTACGCTCTGGTCCGGAGACCGAACCCAGATCTACCAACAAGCCCGATGTATCCGAGTATGCCAACTTAGCCAACGTTTTCAACAGCAGCAGAAGCAGCCATCAAAAGGTTTACATAAACATTAAATCAAAAAAGCCCGTTACTACTGAGAAAATAGTTTAAGTCTACGCATGAAACCATAACAGCATTTTGTTAAAGGTTTTGCGAACGGACGGAGGGTATAGAACCCGCCTACGAATTAACACGCGAAAAACAGTACGCATCACAAACAGGCATCACTGTTTACGATTTCGAGCTTTCTTCGGCTTGATTCCCTGAAGTGGTCTCCTAATTTTACAGCGAAGCTGTATATGGCTAGCCGATTCGTCTGTCCACCTGTCTGTCAGTCTGTCGGTCTCCTGTACGCCAAAAACTACTTAAGCGCCACCCCATGCGCATGCGCGAAATGATTGAGAGAGAGAGAGAGAGAGAGGCGCGATTAGCCAACATCACCTAGATAGCACAAGGCCTGTTTACTCCGATCCATGATGTCACGATAGCTGGCTCGAAATTTCCGTTGACAAGGATGTCATAATGAAAGCGGTGACGTCAAAATCACTGTTGCCTAGTCGGGAGCATCCTCATTAGATTCCGTGGCAGTCGGGCCAGGTAACATGACGTCATGGACCGGAGTGAAACGTTCTTGTGCTATCTAGGTAGTGTTGGATTAGCTGCGCCAGAAGTGATGTCGTTGCTCTCCGTCGCAGCCGAGCGCGCGCGTAGCAGTTCCTCTCCGACTCTGAAGTGAGTAGGCCACGCGTCGTACGTACTCCGGAGGAGCAGGCAGCTTTCGATCAGCAACGCCGCAAGCAGAAGCGGAAACGGGCTCGTCTACGCCGTGTCGGTGCTGCAGCCCGGGCACAAGAACAGGCTCGTGCAGTCGAGCGCAAACAGCAACTACGTACCGAGGATCCGGCAGCCTACCAAGCCGTCGTTTATTGAACCGTCGGGATTAAGCCAGTGATAAACACCGGGGCCGCACGTTTCAGCTTCGCTGGTTAACCATTCGTACGGAGTGCTTAGGCGGTGATTTTTTTTTCGGTACTACCACTACTACGTGAAAATGAGTAGCAGTGACGGTTGTGAGGAGCAAAGTGAATAAATCACCTTTTAAGAACTGCAAAATAAAACAAAATAAATAAATAATGCGTCTTGATCTTCGGAACGAAAGAGCGTTAATAACTGAATGGGACACTCGCACGCTTTAAATCCAAACATATTTCTTTTCCTTTTTCCCTTACTTTCTTTCAAATAATTTTTGTTAACCCCAGTATGTTTCATGACGATCGCCTTGTGTTTACAAAGCAACACGAAAATTTAATTTCAAGTTCGCGGTGTGAGCCCTCTTCGTTTATCATTAAAGGTGCACCAAATGCAACTGCCAAAACAAGTCAGATCAGTACATCGCTCCCTTGGAACTCTTTTAGTTAGCTTGGCGGTAAACGATTACTTATCGCCGGAGAAACTAAATGTCGAAGTTTAACTTCCACGGTTTCCCTCGCGGCCAGAACCGCTAGTACCACTAGTACCAGTTACTAGTACGTCGTAGTACGTAGTACTAGTAACGTCACTAGGGCCAGTTAACACGAATATAGCAATATACGCAATACGCAATAGTTGTACGCAATACCATTGTGGTGCGCACATGGCCACACCTTCCAACACACAGAACATGCCGCAGCTGCACGCGTATCCTGTGAAGTTGGCTATGCCAGCATACCGCAGAGCCGGTAAGCTGACTTAACAGTCGGGCAACGTTGTTGCGAGGGGGGGGGGGGGGGTATTCCAACAAGCACACATTTTGTCCGCTTACAAAAGAGGAGCGCAAATTAATTCTCCTCGAATTCCAAGCTCTGTGAGCCTGAACTAAGTACTAAGTGAGCCACATTAGGCACTCTGAGTACGATTAGCATGTATGTTCGAGTACACTGGAAACAAAGTTATTTATGAGAACATTATTTTCTCTCTCTTTTGTATTCCCTCTCTTCTCGATTCTATGCGAACTGATATTGCAAGAAATTGGCTAGAAACGTTCGCTGAATGTGACATGTTTAGTAACCGAAGCTTGATAGCCGTGTTGGTGTTCAACGCACGCGTCAGCTTTCTTGTCCTAGTCGAACTGATCAAACGCAGCTGGAAAATTTCAGCTGATATTTTGACGTTTGCATTTCTTTCCTACGCGTCCGTGCTTTGTTTTGTGCCGTTATCGTTTCTTTTTTTTCACTCTTTCTTCCGATACTAATTTGAATAACGTTCAAGCGTATATATTTCTCACAGAGAAAAAGAGGCGCAGGCCAGAAGCTCCTCGCATAGCACCTTGACGTTACCTGGAGCCCCAGTATGAGCAACAAAGCCACGCACAGGAAAGAAAATCCGTATACGCAACCGTCCCATAGAAGCAATGAGGCAGGTATACGAACGGAATAAAAAAAGAAATCGCACTCAACACGCCATGTAAAAGGACCACTCACTCTTCGGGGAAAGTCGTCATTACTATTACTACATAGTGGATCACAGAGAGAGATAGGAAAGAGAGGCAATGTAGGGAGGTCAACGAGACGAGCGTCCGGTTAAATTTAACATGACGACCTGATGACTAACTATGCACTTACGTGCTTAGGCCCAAAATATGTAATCGACCATTTCGCTTTTGCCTCCAATGTGTGGAAGAAACGCTGAAGCGTACAACGGCTCTCCAAGAGACCAAGAGACACCGTCGACTAAGAAATACAGCAGAAACACCAGATGGTATTGCTACACATCGAACGGCGCGCAGGCATCGAGGCGACAACGACGACGCCCCCATTCGCATCGCGAAATGCCAGGCAGTGCTGCGTGTTGCGATAAGGCATTGTGAATCACACACACACACGCACGTCGACCGCAAGGCGACCAAGATAGCGCGGGTTGTGCGTGTCTCAACCTGCCTAAGTCCGTCGAGCCAATTTGCGAGCGAGCCCGTGCGTGCGACGAAGAGCCGCCGATTCGATTACGAAAGACGAGCGTACGGTTTCAAGCGTAACTTGCGGTCACGAAACGCGGCAATTGTGAGGCGCGCTGGAAACACAGTGCCGGCCTCTGATGGATCGTGAAGTGGGCCACTGAGTCGAACGGCTGATGTCGTAACTGCGCCTTCTAGCTGTCACTGTGACCCAATGTTTTCGTCAGCGCTACTTGGAGAGTAATGAGGAATTGTCATGCAACGACGAGGTGAACCCCCACCCCACACACTCTCTCTCACACACGCATGCACGCACACCGCGATACCTCTTTCAGCGTAATCAGTGCTACCAATGTATTGTAAGTTATGCGTTTATCATAACGCAGTAATTGTTGTAGTCTTCCTGGAATCATTAGGAAAGAATAAATATGAAAGGAAAAGGCCACGGGCATCGTTATGGACTTCCGCGCCTCCATGAAGATAAAAATAACAAATACTTGGAGGTAATAGGAAGCAATGTTTACGCTAAAGCGGCAGTTGAATGAGGAAAATACAGCACATAAACAACACGCCTTAAGTACCATACATAATTAGCTACACCACAAGGCACCTGCCGTGGTTGCTTAGTGGCTTTGGCGTTGCGATATGCTAAGCACGAGGTCACGGTATCAAATCCCAGACGCGGTGGCCGCATTTCGATGGGGTCGAAATGCAAAAGCGACCATGTACCGTGCATTGGGTGCACGTTTAAGAACCCCAGCTGGTCGAAATTAACCCGGAGCAACCCCCCCCCCCCCCCCCCCCCTCGTAAGTAACTACAACTGTAAGCGATGCCTTAAACCACAAGAAGTCTAAAGTTAGGAAGCAGGCGCTCCTTTTGGAACTGATTTGCAATCGAAACATGGCTGGGGCAATACCCAGGGCAATATCCACCATTTCGCGTACAGCAGGACGACGACCAAAGACAAAACAACGTGAACAACGAACGAAACGCGCCCTTAGAGGGAGTACGGTAGCGCGATTAAAAGACGGGACAAAAGAAGACACATAGGGACACATGTGCCTAGCGCTGTGTGTGTCCCTATGTGTCTTCTTTTGTCACGTCTTTTAATCGCGCTACCGTACTCCCCTTGAAGATGCATTACCAACAAGCCCACATTGCAACCCTCGTGCCCCTTTAGGTTGGGCTAACCACGCGGCCGTTCGATGGAACGATGACGGTTCAACACAGGGCGCCTCTGGGCGCATAATTAGGGCGGGCACACGTGCGCCACTTAATAGAGTCTAATCTAAAGACGTGTTCATCCACGTCCACGCGCTACCGAGGAGGGAAGCGGCGGCGGCGGCGAACGAAGGAGCTGACCCTGCGGCGAGCTGCAGTCTGTCTGTGCCGAGAGAGGAAAGGCAAGTTCGCGACCTGCCTATGCGTGCACACAACCGCCGCCAGCACAGGTGCGCCAGGAACAGGCCTTCGCAGGTTACGTCATCCCTCGCGTGCTCCGCTCTCATTCCTTGTAATCCTTCCTCAGCTACATAAAACGACGCAGCGTTGTAACAAGCTGAAGCTAACGTCAGCCAATCACGTAGAGGTCGAGCTCACGCAGATGAACTCTTGTGGCAAGAGTCCTTTGCTTAGCCAGCGCCGGCTGTTATTGTCGAAAACGCGATAGCTGGCCACATGCGATGGCCGAGGCTTTCGCGAATGTCAGACTGATCTTGCGTAGCACCATACTGGCTCATTATTATGGATGTTCCGCTTCCTTTGAATTACGCAGCAAAAAACCACGCGGAGCGAGCGCGAGCGGCCGTCCGGTATGACTTTAGTTTGAGGTGTTTGATTTTCCGCTATGCTATGTAGCAGAAGCTTGATGTGGGCGAGTTGGTTTTGCATACTTGAAGAAAAGAGCGTTACGAAGACGCGGACTAAAAGAGGAACGTGTACGACGAACAAGGCGCTACTTCCAAAAATACATTTAGTTGGAAGTAGCGCCTTGTCCGTCGTACATGTTCCTCTTTTAGTCCGCGTCTTCGTAGCGCTCTTTTCTTCAAGCTATGCTATGTCTTGGTTACGTGTACGCCAACAAGGTCAGCAACACGTTCAAACTTCGCCGCTTCGTTAAACAACAGCGAAGTGTCTACACCATTGGTGGATCCAGAAGGAGGTGGGGCCTACCCCATTCCTCTATTTCTTTTGCTGAGCCCCTAGGATTTCTTTGATATTACCATGGATTTGCCCCTGGTCTATAAATAGATGAAACAGGGCCCAAAGAATGTGGCAGTGCTTGGTGATGATTCCGGGCGGCGGTGCTATACTATCAGCACCGGTTGGTGCGCCACCCCTTCCGAGACCGAAGGAAACGCTACCACTTGTCCTCGAGTTCAGAATCACACACAAGAGCAAGAGCTCCGTTCGCATAATGTGCGGTCCTCCGTAGGGGAACACGGGATGTTCGACAGATGCGCAGTAACATGCCCTTTGTCTCCGCCAACTATCGGAATAGTCTCTCCACACTTAGGCGCGGGCGGCAGCAGACGCAGTCCTTCGTGTCACCCACCTCATCGCACTCCGCGCAGGGCGGGGAAAACGCGCGCCCGTGCCTCGAAGCTCTAAGCAGGCAGTGCTATAGATAAGTTAGGCGCCTGATCGTCAGAAGCAAGCATCAGGTTGATCAGCGCTGCATCGCTTTCGGGAGGCACAGTACAGCAACAGCAGCGAGCCCGCGGAGGAGCCGGCCAAATTTAAGACGGCGGCCCTTGTCGCTCGAGCGGGCTACAGCGGCGGGGAAGGAGCCCGACGAACGAACGCAGTGGCGGGGCTCACAGCAGGTCCCTGCACCGGCCGGCGGAACTGCAATACAACGCGAGCACGAAGTAAGGAAGAAGGGCCAAGGGGGAAGAGGGAAGCAAAGCAAACAGCGGCCGCCAGCGCGCTGTTATTAACGAGACCGCCGCCGAGGTTGGCCGGCTCCTCCCCGGTGTGGACCGAGCGAGCTCCCATTAGCGAGGACGCCGCATGCTGCTGCTCTCGCTGCTGCCGCAGGCCGCTACGATCACGCCGTCGAGCAACTCTCTCGAGGGACAAAGGAGATGAATGGTGGCGTGGCCACACCAGGGGACCGTGCTGGTGCGGACGCCGAGGCAATGCCGGCCGCTGAACGCCACTCAAGAACAGATCGCCCGCCATGTTATATACTAGTAAGCCATTAGGAAAGCCGTAGATGTGTTGTGAAATCTGCGAAAGCGGAGGTACTGCCCCAAAAGGAAGCTATACGTTGTCTCGACGTTGCGTACGCGCTGTATCTCGACAATACCACATGCTTTCGTGCGACGCGTGCATATTGCTAATTGCTTTGCAGTGAAACGAATAGGAATCGGAGTTCTCAACACGGCATTATCACCATGATCACTAAATGTTCCCAGGCCATTTTCGCTGATGAGTCGAGCGGCGGGGCTATAGTGCGCCAGTCACTGTGGCGAACAAGCATTGCGGCAGATGAGGGCAAAAATTATTCCCACCAAAGCCTGGTAAGTTCAGGATAGCAAACCCCACTGTGAGGTACAATGTCATGTGTGGCCACGAGCTCAGTTGCTCATAAAAAAAATGTTTGAAAGAAACCGCGCATTAAGAAATGTACATGTTGAGAAAGAATATTCCACTCTTACATCGAACTGCAAGCGTTGTAATAGGTAGGCACAATCTTTGTGCGAAGCGGAGTCCGCACACGAAACACTCGGGAGCCAGCGCGCATGCATCACTTTCACTGCTCCGCGAAAAGCGAAACAACGCACACTGCTTTGGGCGTCCATGCTGCAATCATCCTGTGGTCGGCACGGTCAACAGACGTCTGCAGAGCTCAGTTAAGAATGTCTGGCATCCGCCAGGGAGCAAACCACGTCGCGACCATCAAGAGATTCTCAACTCCGGACGAAGGAGACGAGGTTAGGTCCACACCGTGCCGCGTCACGCGCGCGGCTAGCTCGCCATCCATGAATCGGAAGCGCGGCAGGTGTACAGGACCGCGGGCGGCTTGGGACAAAGGCCCGGCAGCAAATCGATAAAGCCGCCCTTTACGAGAAAACGTGAACACGACTCGCCGGAGGACCTCGCAGGAGGACGTGCATATACGTACGCACACGTACACGCATCTGCCTGCCCCCTTCTTTCGAGGGGGTCGACACTGCGCCGCATTCCTCGCGAATCGCCGGAACCGTCAAATGGCCCTCGCAAAAGAGCGTCCAGCCAGGTCCGGCTTCGACCAGTGGTGGTGGGGGGGCGGCGGCTGCAGCACGATCTGTACACGGGCTTCCCAGCAGCGCTATACCATACGTCGGTCTTCTCCGCCATTCGTCGCGTGCACGCTTGTTTATTTCCGCGCCCGTATAGTTGTCTTCGGCAGCGCGCCCGAACATTATGGACCCCCTCTCCCCGGCGCGTTCCATCCCCCCCCCTCCCATACCCCCCGCGCCTGCTACTTTTCACGCACATTTCGGAGAGCACTGCAGCCGCGCGGCGCGCTTGCCTGTCTGCGTAACCCCTGGGGGTCGGAGACTGCTGGGCCAAGCGAGAGCAGAAGCCGAGTGGCGGGCGTTTGCGATGTCGACCTCGTCGTCGTCGTGAGAAGTGGCTCGGACTGCTCGATGGTGTGGAATCCGCGTCTCACACGACGGCATCCACATAATAGATAAACAGCGTACAGGAGAAATGCATGGTACACAGATTATGAGCAAAGCGAGGAGCAGGCAAAAGCGAAAGCCAACGTTTCGAGAACTGGACTTGTCGAAACGTTGGCTCCCGCTTTTACCTTGTTCTCGTGTTGCTCGTCATCTTGAATTTCCATATCACGCCTTCCCGGTGTTTCCCATGGTACACAGAAGTAGTCTAGACGATGCAACATTAACTCATCGCGCGAGTAGCGGCAAGCACAGACACGCCGATGAGGCTATACGACAGAATACTTGAGCGGCTCAAAGAGACGTGGGAGGCTTTTCGCACTAGTCCTTTATAAGAAATTATATCGAATATGCGGAGCATCTTTGTGTCGTAACAAGCGCCAAGTTCACGTGTTCTCTGCACATACTTAAGATTCATTTCGTTTGGAATGTCGCAGATATCAAGCTGGTTCCACAAAGATAAAATTTTAGTGCGCTTTCAGGAGCTGCAATAGGGGCACTGTCACAGCGGGCAACATTAAGGCCGACACTAAGTGCAAGCAGCGTGGTGGATGCGGTTTCTGCTACGCTGAAAAGGCACGTCACGAGAACTTGTAGCTATTGGTTACTGCATCGGCGCAACAGCATCTGTTACACAAGTGTGGCAGGGCTAAATGTCCACAACGATGAAGTCTAGTTTTTTATACAAAGATGCGAATAAGTGTACGTGGCAAACGCCTCAAAGCTTTAAATGTCGCGACTAAGCATGGAGCGAGCGAGCGAGCGAGAGAGAGAGAGAGAGAGAGAGAGAGAATAAAGTTTTGGGCCGTGTCTGCAACGGTATATGGTAGAAATAAGGTGGTACATCACTGCAGAGGTAACAAGTTAATTGTAGCACGTGCAGGAAACAATGCGCTGTAGTACACGAACAGAACCTGTGTAGTAACAGCTGCCCTTTTACATCACGCAAACCGCGAAGACAGCCATGAAATGCACGGGCGGAGATCATGCTTTGTTTGTTGTTGCATCTTCGCAAGCGTAAAACTTGTGCCCTGTATTCTTTCTCCCTCGCTCCATTTCACGCGAAGGCGACACTAACAACGCGTAAAAGAAGAAGAAACACCATGAAAAGATAACAACAACGCAACGCACTATAAAAAGCAGGAAAAGAAAAGGGAATTACGAGCAAGCAGCAACGGAAACGAGGAAATAGAAGTCATGTAAGCATACAGCGTCCGCGCACGCCTGCCGTCAAGTCGGAATGATGAAAAAAAAATGAAAAAGGAAAGAAGTCGGCGAGGGGGAGGGGCGGAGAGACGCAAAGGGGAGGGAAGTGGTAAGAGCAATAAGCATAGCATACGGACAGCGAGCACCAAGACAAGAGAACACGGAAAGCACAGAAAGGAGACAAGCGCGCGCGCGCGCTGCCGCCGTTCTTTTCGGTCATCTCTCGTCTTCATCCCGGCTTCACATACGGGCCCTTCCTCCACACCGTGCCACAGCGCATAGAAAATGTCTCGCGGCAGCCCTTCGCCGTCGACTGCTAATCACAACAATAAAAATGCCATTCAGGGCTTCACCACGGGCACGATTCTCGAATTACGGGGGGAGAGAGGAGACGAACGGTGCACGACCGCTCGATGCTGCCTTGCTTCTCCTGCCCCTGCTGATGCCTGCTCTGCTACTCTTTTTTTCTGACTGTTATTTTTTCTGGCTTGTTTCGGCCGGCCCTCGGCCATGCTTGTCCCGCGCCCACTCTCTGTCAAGAGCAGCTTTCGACTCCTTTCTTTACTGCGAAGTAAAGAAAAAAGGAATGGTGGAATTCCGTGGGCGATCGTGAGCCCCCGTTGCCGCGCGAACACAACCCCGTATTCCCGACGAAATGACCATGAAAATCCGCAGCAACGACGAGCGCTTCTCGTTTCCACGGAAAGCGGACGGCGATGGTGCACCACGCTGTTTCGGGCAGCACGGGCCGGTACATGATGCTGCCTCAAGCGCACGCCGAAGTACACGCGCACATAGCGCGAGCGTGGCCGGGCAGCCGGGCCATTTCCAGTCGCAGAAAAAGAAGACATCATTACAGTCGCTCGGCCACCGTACCTTTGCTTCCTCTCTCTCTCTTCTCCTCCTATGACGCGCTGTCTGCTGCTTACCGTCAGATGCGCATCGTCTCTGCAGCCCACCCTCGCGGTAGCAACCTGCGGGTATATACCTATACCGCTGCGGGTAGGACAATGGATGCATTACGGGAGAAGGTACTTGGCTTCCATAAAGAACCCAGCGCGACGCGTTAGTCTACAGAAAACCATGCGGGCCACGCATTATGGATGCAGCCTACACGGTTCTTATCGCACGTCGTGCACCCCAGCTGCGATCGTCGAGAATGAAAGATGAGCGAAGGACTACGCGACGGAGATGCACCAGCTAGAATGCGGCAAAAAAGTTTTGACGGAACAACAATGATGACGCAACAACGAGCATGCTATCACACACACACCACACCACACCACACTACACCACACTACACTGCAGCATGCAATGAAGACCTTGAAAAGGACTCGCTGCGCAGGAATGGCTTCATGAGAAAAAGGGACCACTAGCCGCATGCTGATCTAGCTTTTTCATATCCCGAGATCTTCGCGGTGTCTCTAATACCTAAGTTCTCTATACAGCCCGCGGAATTTATATTTCCCTTTACAACTTTTATGTCGGTCAGACGCTGAGGTGCGTGATTCGTAAACGATAGACTGAAGGAACACCGCGCAGCAGTACAGGTTCGGCACAGCTAGCGGGTATACAGCTGAGCAGCGTATAAGTGGTGTCTGCGATCGCTCAATGATATGTTGGGGCTTTTGCATGTAACGGGCAAGGTAATGTACATGTGAAGCAACTGTGCCTGCAGTTCCCTGACAAAGAAGGAACTGTAGTATCTGAAGAAAGAGATGTGAATTAACAATATTTATTCAGATAGCGGGACAGCTCTTCATAAGCCGTGCGTTTATTTAAGCTGAATTTATAGCAGAGCGACTGACCTACTACGGTGTACTTATTTTTCTGTGAACGCATTTTTCTACCACGCGTTTCCTGGCTGTTCCGAGCAAGCTGCATGGAGTCCAGCGTCGACCCTGTGATTTGTTATCTCCGTGCGGCTGGTTTCCTTTCAGCGACATGGTTAGTAACCACGAGGCACATTTCTCTTTCATAATAAACACCCATCTGCATCACCACGGTCAGCCGCCGATAGATACCAGCTGCAAGCGCGACGACCTGAGTCGACACACAGAACACGGTATAGCCTATATATAGCCGCGGGAACAAAAAAGAGTAAAAATACTTCACCCGGTTCGTGATAAACGACCGTCGTATAGCCAATTTTCCACGCGTGACAGAAAGAAATTAAAAATATATATGAATACATACTACAAGAGCGGTTTACAGGCAAATAATAATCTAAAAAGGAAAGAAACCCAGAAGGGCAGTGATGACAGCGTCCCTTTAATATAGCGTCGTCGAACGAAGGCCGTGTTCTGCTTCCGCGCGTACACGCATGAGCGCCCGATCACATCTCAGCGGCGTGTGCACAGGCGACGAAACGGCGTGCCGCGCGCCCTACCTCGAAGAAGCCCGAGGAAGACTGTGCCGGCATAAAAAAAGAAACAAAGCGACTCCGAAGGGGCACGCTCAAGGACGGGCGCCGAAAGAACCACCGTGGCCCCCGCCAAGAAGCACTCCTCGTCGTCGCCATGCCACTGGCTGCCCTGCCTCCTAGCTCGCGCTCTCCTCCGTGGACGCATGCATAAGGTTTTGGTTTCCCCCCCGCCCCCCACCACCCCGCAGAACAGCGTGGCGGCGGGCGCGTCGCCGTCGACAGGCCAACGCCCGTCACGCCAGGACGACCAGGCGGCACGCCGCGCCTGGAGACACAACCAGAAGCAGGTAGCTGCTGCCTCTGCTACGGCTGTCGCATCCCCTCCCGCCCGCAGGCTTCCCCTGGCGGGGCTACGCAAGTTCCGTACAGCGTGCGCTTTGGGTATAGCGGTAACGAATTCGAAAAATGCGCGAGGCATTCGAAGCAGCATTAAGGAAAGCGTGATGAGACATAAGCACACTCCGAACAAGTAAATATACTTGTTCGGAGTGTGCTTATGTATTTATACCAACCATAAATTAGCAATGAAAAACGCCACCGACAGTAGAAATAAAACATCGCATTATCCCTTCGGAGGTCTACGTTAAAGGACAGTAGCCTAGCTGTACCGGGCTCTACGGTACCGTGCTCGCTCAACCAGACCAGTCCAGGGTGGCGCTATTGGAAAAGTCTCACTGCACTAGCGGTTCGATGCGACACTCGCGGAAAATGCCAGTAGGATCGGGCTTGTCTTGCTCTCGCGAGCGAACTCTGAGAAGGTTTAGAGGCTGCACGCAACTATCCGGGCGAAGTGCATGCCGTAGCACTTCGTACACTTGACTGCTATAACGCTGGAGAACGCCGTGACTTTGATGCGGCTTCTTGTTGAACGCCGACGACTGCCGGCCGGCACGTGTACTTTTGTGACGCGTAATGTTGCAGCGCAAGCACTCGTCACCATGGTCCAGCATTATGCGCGGACAAAGCGACTCGCTCTGTGCATGTGGCATGTTTGACAGGTTCCTTGCGCCCCATTGTTAGCCACCGCCACTTTGCCTGAAACGCAAGAACTTGGAAGTCGGGGAGCCGCTCGCGCCACTGGGCGCGAGCGGGTCAAGTATCAAGCCGAGATGACCAAGGCCGACCCGACAACGTTTACATGCAACTTGCAAAACGGTTTGTGCGAGTCAAGTCATCCCTTGCAGTCAGGCTGGCCGAATTTTTGACGCTCGCTGCATTCAAAGTTGAGAGGAAGAAACGGCAATGGTATAGAAACACGTGCATTTGCTGCAACAGCACACGTTGTGGTGGTGGTGGTGGTGGTGGTGAGTTGTAGCAACAGGCGGTTTTAGCCTGGCGATCAAGGCCGGCAAACGTTCCGTATGAGCGTCTCCTATGGTACCACTGTGGCGTCTTACCACATGTCCATCAGAGCAGTCTGCGATAAGGACACGTGAAGCTTCGTTGAGGGCTATAACTGATCCTTCAGGGAACATATGGGAACTTCAGGGATATATATATATATATATATATATATATATATATATATATATATATATATATATATATATATAATTAAAGAGGCAGAGATGTCCGCCTGACCTCGGGGAATTAACACAAGGTGTTGCAGGCACGCATGCGGGCGGAGCGTATCAATTCTCCGAACTGTACGGCATGCGACGAGACAGGAGACATTGAACGCTTTCTGTGATGGTGCCCGAAATTGTGAGATGAAACAGACGCTCTCCTGAAAAACCTGCAACAGCGCACGCACATTAATCGAGCCACGTAATTGTGATTCAAGCCAACGTGCGTGCATTCAGTCGAAGCACCAATGCAAGTGTAAACTCAATGACTGCGAGAAGTGGAATCTCGCAAGCGTTCACAAAGTGGCAGGTGCTAAAAACAGAGGCCGACACTGAGTACTCTTAAGAACACGTTCCACTACGTCGCAAGCTTTGCACGCAGCCATGAACAGAAACGCGACGCCTTCGGCAGAGCGACACTCTATTACTTTTATAGGCGGCGTGATTATTTTTCCTCTTTGAATAACGCCGCCGGAGTTCACGCATAAACCTCAAGCATCGACGCATATAGCGGGCCGTCAGATTCCCACGAACGAATCGAAAACGGCCCCGTACGCAGCGAAGCAGAAAGTCGACGATCCGGCATATAATAAGAATGCGGGACATTACCGACCGCCGTCAACTTTTTTTCTGTTTTTTTCTCCCCCTTGTATGAAAGTTGAAAACTTTGGAATATTCTGCTGTGGAGGAATTGCTGCCACGCATCGCCGCCGCGTCGCCTCGACTGCTCGCCGACCACGTGACGGTACCGTGTGCCGTAGATTGGCTCTTTGCGGAGGAAGGAGCCCGATGTGTATACCGAAACAACGCTGAAGCACTGCATGCGTCCGCGTGTGTACACGATGCAAATTGCATAGATTGCAAATTGCACGGCCCTACAACCACTCAAGCCGCACCCGTTCTTATTGTGACGACAGGGATCCTTCCTCCGCCCGAGCAGCAGCACAACACGTCTTCATCAATCACGTAACGCTGCGGGTCGCCGCGTCAAGGAGAAGGAAGCGACGCGGGCGCGAGCAATCACCTCCCTCGCACGCGGAATTGCCATCCGCGCAGTCGTCGACAGCGCCGGATAGCGATGACGACGAGTACGACATGTACTGGAAAGCGAACCGTAGGCCGAAAGGAAGCGTTGTACCAACACATGGAGTGCCTAACGTATGGACGCGAAAGAGGATAGAGGACGCATACGCAGAGAGGGTGGTGATCCCAAGCCCCGTACCATCGAAGGCCTCAAGGGGACGTGCGGGAACTCCGTGTTTGACCTCGTTCAGCGACGAAGCATTTAGATGGGGAGGATGGGGGGAGGAGGGGGCAGAAGAAAGAGAGCGGCCGCGACACTCCAAATCAGAGCGATGACACAACCGCGAGTGAGGAGACGTCGCGACGTTCGTCAACGCGCCTCGCAACTAATTACGAGTGCGGAAGGTCGGGTGCCGCGCGAACAAGCGTACCCCGCTGGGCTGCGCGTCTCGTGCGTGAGGCGGCCGAAAACGAACACGTCGTCGCGGCCGTTCCATCTGGTTCCGCGTTGAGCGTGAGTTCGGCGACGCCCTTTCCGCGTGAAGGACTTCGCGTCCCAGATATGAAAAAAAAAAGAAAAAAAGAAACGAAACAGGAAATACAGAAAACAGAAAACTCGCGCCTCGAGATGGTACACGCGTGCACAGAGTGAGACCGCGAAAAAAAAAAAAAAACATTTCCTACTGTGGTGTGTTGGGTGACGGACCTTTTCTTTAAGGGGTACACGCCCACCCTCGATAATATATCAGCAAACGTTCACGAGCTCTCGTCATTTTGCGCTATTTCTTTTTTCGTTTTCTTGCTTCTACAGTAAGCCCCTCTGTTCATTTACAATAGGTCGGAACAATCTCTGTCTTTCTCTCTCGCCCGCACACACACATGCACGGTCGAGTGATATGGCCATAAAGGTAGGCAAACAGATGTAGAAAATGCGTTCTTCAAGTGTCGTAAACATTGAACTCCGGCCACTGAATCCGGCAGTGCAGAAAATATGGAGCAGCACTGTCATACAAGGGAGCGAATTAATTAAACGCAGATAATAACGTATACTAAGAGGCCACATACAAAATTGGCAGGAAAGTGGATGCGGCTGAATCGAGTTCATTAGCTTATATTTGCATCACTTTTGCGCGACTAACAGATGAAAAACCATGACAGAAAGAAAGAGCGAGAGAGAGAGAGAGAACAGTGGAGGGGAAGAATCAAAATAAAATGCGTTGCCCTGTTCGCTTCGTTTAACTTTCAAACGAATGAGATCCCGCATTAGAACGCAGTGTCTTAAGTTTATCGTTGAAGGTGCGAAAGCGCGCACGTAGAACGTAATTAAGGCGGAATGACTTGATTCGTGCAAACATAACACCTTTCTTTTTCGAAGAAAATAGCGAGAAGGCATTACACAGGCGAGCGGGACAAAGTGTAAATGAAGCGCGAAGGGAGCCGCGAAGTCACACAGACAAGAATATAAGGGGTAGGGGGAGGGCAAGTCGGCATGCATGGCACAAAACGTGGGAAAAGAACGTCCTAAATCAGCCGAAACTGCGCAACGATACGAAACTGAGCCCCGCTGCAGAGTCGAAATCGAAAGCCCAGACATGTAGACAAGGAGAAAGACAAATAAATGTAAAAAAAAAAAAGAAAGAAGGAAGAATAAGGGAGATCGGAACGACGTGTGCACAAGAAGCTTCTCCTGGCATAGTCCTATGCCAGCGACGAGCTTTCTTTTTCTCCTCTTTGCATTTATATTTCTCCCCGAGTTCACACAGTAAAAGAACCGCCGGCGGCGAGCCTCCTGTTTCTGGAGGCGCATTTCTTTCGCCCTCCCTTGTCTTAAGGGAGACAAGCCGAGAGACAGAGAGAGCGAGGGTGCTCACCGCGGAGCAAGGAAGACGACCGACTGGGTGTCGAGTTTCGCCTTTCCCACGGACCGCACTCACAGTGCCCCTCCGCGAGCGCCTTGTCCGTCCACTCACCGCGCGCCAGGGAGGAAACGACGTCCCCGACCGGCGACGAGTCGGCGAGCCTAAAACTTTTTCGGATTCAGGAAACAGCGCTAAATGTCTGTGGCGGAAGTAGGCAGCGAGCATAACTCACGACCTTTTCCAACCCGGCCGCATTGCGCCGTTGCGCTTCTCCTTTGCAGGCGTCGTGTAACGGCGCGAGACACTCGTATATACTATACGATGACACTAGCAGCTGTACTGTTAGAACACCGAGAAAGCTTTGAGGGTCGCTGACTAGTGCAAGAAGGTGCGACCATGAAATGCATCTTTATTTGAACACGTGGGAACGTAGGTTCCGGGGTTCAGCCGAGGCCAGGAATGATACCGGGGCCACAAACAGCCTATAGGTTTAATCTTTCCCCAGCGAAGCCAGGCCAGCTCGGACCGCTTGGTGTTCCGACAGCGCGAACAAGACCCCGGGTCGTCCCGCGCCACGTGCAGTTCTCCCAGTAGCCGAGAGAGGCGCCTCTCAAGTTCTTCAGAGAGAGAGAGAGAGTCTTTAAGAGGTCAATGCTTATATGGTTTTTGTCAAGGCGGATATTTAGTGGGGTCACAAGCAGCGGATACCAATGGTATATTTTCCTGGGCAAGAGTGGTTGTAGAACCCCGAAACTGGGTTTGCTGTGCGTGTCCGTGTGCCCATCCCTGCTGTCACACTATCGTAGTCATCTTCACAAGTGATGCTTTTCTTCAGCCGCTGCAGAACGTTCCTCCAGTTTCCTTCAGGCACCTCTGGCCTCCTTGAAGCCCTTGGGTTCAGCGAGATCAGGGAGAAAGTAAACATGCCCGCAATAGAGATTAGTAAGAGACGATTGGAAGATTGGTGGAAGAAAAGTACGGAAACGACAAATAACGGAGGCGTACAAAAACAAAGTTCTCAATAGGTTTTCAGAAAGTTTAGTGATGGGAATTCTGCACGGGGTATTATTTTTGTTTTCCTTTTTTTTAACATAGGTAGGACATTAGCAATATAATAACAAGAGCTTGGTGGCGCAACCCACCGCCCCGTTCCAAAGGGGGACACTCGTAGCATCCATATCCATGCTGCTGCCGCGCTAATTGAATTCAGTAACGGACGAATTAGTCTTCTACCGCGCGATGTTATGTACGCTAATTTATGTCCTTCACGACCCGATCACACTGCTTTTGCTTTTTCTGTTTTAAGCGTTCATCCTTACGACAGTACGAGTGAGCACCAAACAAGAGGCCAGCAAGTGAGACCGACAACGAGACGAGGGGAACAACCGCGTTTTACCGCATGGCGAAAACAGAGGCGCAGGCATGCAGACTTATTACGTGAAACGTCGCACGCGACGGAGCAAATTGTCTAGCGACAGAGACCGGAAGTCTGACCACCGCGGTCGAAAATAAGGTACCTCTGAGGCAGCAGTAGCAACAATTGCAGCACGCGCTTTCTTCCACGTGACCCAGATGAACTGGTCACATACCGTAAGACGGCCGCGCAGCTGCGAGCAAGTCTATAATGCAACGTACAGTGGAGTCAGGCCGCACGAGAATCGGGACTCTTCCGGCACGGCTGTCAACAAGGGCGGAGGGCCGGGGGGAAGAGGAAAGGACCCAAGGTCGATCGCGGACACAGGCTAGCGACCACATAGCGGAACCAGCGCTAAGTGGCAAAAAATAACAAAGATAACGAAGGCGGCGGTCGACGAAGCCCACGCGGAAAAAAAAAAAAAAAAAAGGAAAAGAAGGGGGAGGAAGGCGGGCGGCAATTTGTGCCACGAGCAATGACGGGGAACGAATGCGGGATGCAAACAACGTCGAAGGGAAACGCTAGAAACGGGAGGGGCAAATTGAATAATCCGTAGAAAAGAGACTAGGGGCGTGGAAGAACGGAAAGGCAAACAAACAAACAAACAAACAAACAAACAAACAAACAAACAAACACTGTGTGCGGGTACAGCCTGGCCGCGTGCAAAGCGATGGCGGAGAACCAGGAGAACGACGACCCGATCTTATCGGACACGAAGTTGTTGCCCAAATCCCGCAGCAGCGGCGGACGGACATCTGCGGAAGCCGCGAGCGAGGACGAAGGGGTGGGGGGGAGGGGGGTAGCGTGGGAAATCAACGAGCCGTACAGTAATAGGAGAGCGCGTGTACACGTGGGCCGGACCACTCGGCGTCGAGCGCGCCGCGAGCCGCTCACTCCGGAGGAGATGTGTACAGACTTTTTCGGGGGAAGCCGCGCGGCATTTAATCGCACCGCGAAGCCTCCCGTGCGGCTGCAGTGGCCTTTTCTTTTTTTCTCACGGCGAGTGCGCGCGCCGGAGAACCCGATTTCTCGCAGGCGTCGTCGTATGATTGCGCGGCGAGAAGTTAGGTAATACGGCACTGGGAGCGAAGAGAACGTATAGGGACACGTTCCCCATTTACATTGTCGAGCACATGCACGAGCACAACGCTGTTGTTACTGTCAGTTGATTATGTCTACTTAGGAGAATGAATTACTTCGCTGACAATTAGCGCGCTGCGAATAAGAGCGCGAATGCAGCGAGAGAAAAAAAAAAAGAAGGAAGAAATAGAATGAGCTAAATGACAATGTATGGCTGACTCCTCCCCCTTTCTATTTGTCCTTCCTCTGATTACTCAATGTTGCTCAAGTGTGTATATACTTTATGCTTTACGAACAGATTAACCACTGTCAGAATGAACCCGAGTCATGGCCTGCCATAGTTTCGCTTTGTTACTATAGCTGAAGTGTATTATTTTACATGCAGTAATCACGGCTAAAGAAATACTACGCGGCTGAGTTCGCTGTGTGACGGCGTGTGTATGGAATTGACCGCATATACATACCTGGTGTTCAGCGCATAACCGCGATTAACCTGCCAACGTAGTTGCCGCCTAAACAATGCGAGTCTTGGAAAATCAACAAATTGTAACATGCGCTCTCGCTTCCACTAAACACAACAGTCAAAGAAACCAGCAAGAAGCAGCAGAATCGACATACGCGCGAGTTGACACATTTTTGGAAGACCTGAAACAGTCCACAAAAAGGACGAACGGCAGTTAAATACAACAAACACGGACGTGCCTTTCACTGGCCTTAGTTCTTTCTGCCGCTGTTTCCAATAGCTTGGCCCATGCTATGCTGTAAAAGCTACATTATGTAGGCAAACAGGCAAACAAACAACATGCCAGTAAGGCCTCCATTACGACGGCGACATGATGAGCGCACTTCTGAAAGAGAAAGGAAAAGTAGCGTTGCGAAACGCCGACCTGCCACTCATGCGCTGAAATACCGACACTAGCAAAGTCAAAAAAAAAGGGGAGGGGGGAGTGCGCTGAAAAAAAAATAATGCGGAGGAAGTAGGCTGCGTAAAGGAGAGAAAGACAGCGTAGCTCCAAGGTTCAAAAACACGGTTTTGAACAGTGCCTCATCACCAGGCTGAGCACCATTTTTGCAGCCACGTACACACATTCTGAGCCTCATATAGCGACCACTTAACGTTCCAGCGCTGGTAGTTCTAGCATTTCTCGAAGCCAAGGCCAATGCTTACGGTAAGAGAAAAGTAGCCAGATTATAAGCAATGAAAAAGAAGGGGGAGAGTGGGGAGGTAGGGGGAGCAGAGGAGAAGAGTCAGCCGGCGAGAGCGTCGCCGCTATCTGCCAGCGCAGAGGAATCCACGCGCACAACGCGCGCTCGATTGCCTCCGCCGTCATTTCCTCGAATCGAGGGAGAGATGCGTTTGATATGCGGCGCTGCCGCGGCCGCTAGAAACGGTGCCGCAAAGCCTGGCGCCGGCGCGCTCGGGCAAGGCACCGGGCAAAAGCAGCGACGTATAAGCAAGCGGCCGGGTGCAAGGCGGGCGGCAGCTCAGGCCGGCCTCCGGAGGACGGGAAAGGCCCGGCCGCGGCAGATTCGTCGTCTTCGCCGAGCAGCCGCAGCAGCCGAAGGGGCGGCAGGCAACTCAGCATGCGCGACTCGTCCCCACGCCGACCGCGAATCGTGGGCACGCCCAACCATCGGCCGCCGCGCAGATTCGCTGCATGCGCGGAAGCTCGCTCCTTCTCGTAACTCGGGTTAAGCCGTTCTTTTCATCTTTTTTTTCTCCCCCTTCGCGTTCGTGCGCCAGCGAAGCAAACTCGACGTGCGACTACTCGCAAGGGAGGACGACGATGAAGGCGAGCCCCGAAGCGCAACGCAACGCAGCGTCCCGACCAGCGGCAGCAGGCGTGTATATATATTATACTCTCCAGCTTTCCGGGAAATAAAAGAACGAAGAGATTAGCGAGCTGTCTACATGCCTGCCAGTCGCGTTGTACAGTTTGCGAAACGTTTGCGGCGCCGGCACCGTACAACTCGCGGCACGCCGAAAGCGTGCGGTTGATTTTTTTTTTCCTGTACCGAGGAGGAGGATTCGAAAAGGTCGTGGATAGAGCGAGGAAGATTACAAAAGAAAGGGAAATGTAGCGCAGATACTGCAAAAGAAATTACAAAAGAACATAGAAAAGAGAGGGAAATGTAGCGCAGATATTGCAAGAGAAATTACAAAAGAACAAAAAAGCAGAAAGAAGTGAATAGAAAACGCGCGCACAACACACACACACATATCAGAGAGAGAGAGGGAGAGAAAGTAACAGACGATATATTTTTCTTTATTACGAGAAGACAGGCTCAGGACTTAATTAAAGAAACTAATTGAATTCGATTCCTCCCCTTCGCTGTGGCAGCCCGAGGAAGTCTTCCTGACCGTGCGCCAGGTTTCGAGATGCCTGTCTTGCTTCTTCAAGCGCAACCCGTTACCACGAACCCCGCACATAACGCATGACGCGTAACTATAACTAACTACCTGCTTCCTACTCGTGTAAGGGAAGGTGACGCGGTATGCTCCTGGCGTCGACGGCGGCAATCGCAGTTCTAAAAGCGAAGCTTTCGCTACCGGAGAACAAGAACACTGAAGAGGTCAGCACGTACGGATTATAGAAGCGCTTAGTGCGAACTTTATAAGCGTGTAAACCTTAACGGATTACATTTTTCGCCTTATTTCGAACAGAGACTGGCCGCCACCTTGGAGACAGCAAGCAGGCATTTCGTCAACATCCAAGAGGCATCCTAGATTGTCGTTTTTATCGGAAGGTCACGAATGGTTCATCTATCCTCTCAACACGGTGCACAAACGCACGTCCTTAGAGAAAAAGAAACGTAAAAACAGCAATACCTCGACCTAAATGCCGCAAACATCGAGCGCAAGGCGCTCGACTGCTCCAAAACTAACGCTCCCCCCCCCCCCCCCCCGTCCCCCTTATTTCGGCATTTCTTCCAGGACAGGGTTCCTGCAATACACAAAGTCAGCAAGCGGCTCTATCGTGCTGAGCAACAGCCTCGAAGTGGCCACTACCTCACTCCGACGGCAGCGACAAGCGGTTCTAAAATGCGCGCACGCCCTTTCAGATAACGAAACCAGCTTGGTATCCCTCGTTCCTTAAAGAAAACATCGTGCGGCACCCATGAGACTCAAGGCGGATCGGTAACGGGACGGCAGCTATATAACAGCCGCTACGAGCACCATGATGGCGACAGATTCTTTTGCCTATCTGGAATCGACACAGAGACACGGGGCGTTATATATGTACTCTGTGCTAGGCGGCGAGCTCCCACTAGAGATATGAGAAGAGGAAAACAGGAGAGGGGTACACGGGCGCTCGCTTATACATGAACAAGGCAAGAGAGACCAGTTTGCGTCGAAGACCGATTCCATGCTGGACCCGTTTTAACGCCCCGCATTAAAACGTTATCATCGCGACCTCGAGGGGCGCCGTCGCCGTCCCAGTCGCAAGGAAGTCGAAACAAGCAAATTACTAAACGGAGGCCGCGGAAGGGGGTAAGCAGCGAGTCCTGCCGATCCCGAATGACCTGTCGGAGCCAATACGCGATTCACGGAGAAACATAACGAAGAAAAGGCGAGGAGTCGCGAAAACAGCTGTCGCCGACTGGTTTCGACACAAAAAAATATAAGAGGAACGGGGAGGCAGTAAAGAAGAAAAAAAAAAAAAAAAGGAAGGAGAACGAAAAGCGATCGGAGAAACGGCGGGCGAACAGGTAATGCGCGCGTTTTCTGAATTGACAACTTGTCGGACACGACCGCCGCTGCACACGCGCCGAATGCGCGATCGTCGCCAGCCGCCACCGTGAGCCGAGGAATCGGCTCACGCTGGCAGGACGAACGGCGGGCAAGCAGCCACGGCGGCGATCGAAAGAAGAATCAGGGGGAGAAACTGGAAAACAGTATAAAAAAAAAAGAGATGCAAACTAACCGACCGAAGAAAGAAAAAGAAAGGAAGGCGCGCACGACAGGTAAGGCAAGCTTCAGCGAAGTCTAATACGCGTATACGAGAAGGCGAACGCACGAGTATATGAAGACGGTTCTTGGTGCTGAGCGTTCGCGGAAATGGTTTCTCAGCCTCAGCGCACACGCTCGCGGTTGCGTGCGGTATACGCATGTGTGTGTGCGCCCGAGGCACACGATACAGTGCATGATGCGTGCAGTGGTGAGAATGGCGGTCGTCTCGGTCGCGGCGGTACGGTGTCTCGAAGGCTATGCAAATCACGTTTTCGCGCTTCCCCACCCGCGGCGGGAGCATATGCAGCAGCTCAGGAATCTTGCCTCCGCGAACCGGCGAGGCAAAATGAATGGTCCGCGCTCCCTCTTCGAGGGCGCCCGCCTTTGTGCATTACGCACGCGAACAGACCGGTAAGCAACAAGGAAACGCGCACCACCATCGGCCAGCACCGACACCAACCGCAGTTATAAACGCGCCGATGTCAGCGACGCGCCTGGAAAGATTTGCGAATGGAGCCAAAGAAAACAACAAATAATAATTAAAATGGAGGAAACAAAGTGGGGTTGCCCTAGACATGTTAAGTGCCTGGATATTGGTTGAGCTTAGGCTCACCTTGCGTTTGAATCGCCGTTTCACGTATAGCATTTGCCATTTCTCCTGACTGGCTGCGAATCGATGACGGACGCTTCAAACCAGTGCGCCGTCCCAAGCCGAAGGGCCTGCAGGCTTTTCCTTACGTATACTCCACACTTCCCGGGCCACACATAGAACGACCAAACTGCGCGAGGGAGAAGCGCACGGAGGAGAGAAATGGCCGAGATTTTGGCCACGCGGTTGCTTTCAGCGTGGCATATAGCGATTCGCAAGCTACGCTGAGACTCAGCTGTCGACACGCTGCCAACTGACTGAAATTAGTCTGCAAGAAAACAGATGTGGACAGGCTTTCGTTTCAGGGCCGGCATAATGTAAGGATGCTTTTCGCTCTGTTCTATTCGTTTCGTGTCATCTACTACTAATGAACGGGCGATTCCCGTGATAACGCATGGCGAACCGCCAATCGTACCACTGACCAAGTGGGGAAAGGAAAAGAATCGCAATGCAATAGTTACGAAATTCTGTATTTTACTCAGGTGTAACATGTCAGAGCGTCTCGCAAGGATTTACTTCGCTCGAGACAGTATTTGTATTGAATCTAGCCCGCGAAACAAATATTTTGTGGAACGAGCTATCGCCACCTGATACTAGTGTTGGCGATAGGAGCATGTACGATCACACTATCGATAAAAAAAAAGAAAAAAAAATCGGGGCAGACTCTCGTTCCACGTGGTATCAATATCACGTGTACGTTGTTAAAATAATGACAAAATAACGGTAATAATAATAATAATAATAATAATAATAATAATAAGTGAAAGTAGCTGACAAGAAGCAGAAGCGAACCAACGTTCGCATAGCGACAAGGCTGTATGCAACGGCGCGGGTTAATTGTTCTGCCGTCCCGTCGTGCCATGGATGCGAGAACCAAGTCAGGCTCTTCTGCCCAAGGGTGCATAAACAAAATGATTCAATCTAATGTGCGATACTCGGCACAAGAGACCACGATGCGGACTCTGAAGACAAGTTAAGCAACTTTCCCATACACACCTTCACAGACTGCAAAGCGAGCTCAAAGAGCAAGCAGACGAAGCAACTGCCACGACATTGTAGTATGAAGAAACAAACTAAAGACAACCAGAAAGCCCAAGAGAGCACAAATGATACACAGTCAAGAGAGCAAGAGGTGATGGATCTAATGAAAGCCGGAGAGGCTATAGCTCCTGACTATAACCTCTCCAGACTGTGACCTCTCCAGACCCGTACGCATCAACTTTTAAACCCCGTTCACCCAGCTTCAACACTAAGATAGATGTACAAGGCTGCCCTCCCAAAAATACACCCAGGGAAGACTAATTATCGCGGCAGCTTGTAGCCTAAAGAGCACGTGTGAGCAAGAACGTGCCGCTTAATGAGGCTCGAGGACGTGGGTGTACGCACAGATCAAACCATCGCAACGACTATGAAAGAAGAGCAGGAAGCTCTCTCCGACACCATCACTTAAAGAAAGAGAGAGAGATAGGATATATCACGACTCCAAGAAACGAAAAAAAGAAAAGGCACGTGCAAAAATAAAGAAACTAGGCGAAAATAAAGGGACACTGCCATCTCGGCAGCACATAAAAGGCGCATCTCCTCAAGGTAGGTCGTGTCATGCGCCGGCTAATCCGTCTAATTAGCGGCTAAAAAAGAAAGCCCCCACCGGTCCGATCCCACGCGCAGGACATCTTATAGAGGTCCCTCTGCATACAAACACGTGCACTGGGCGCGGGCAAGGGGCGCGACGAGGCGCGTCGCTCGCCGCACGTGCAACCGGAAGTCGGAAGTGCCCTCCCAAAAAACTTTCCCTGCGTGCATCCTCTTCCGGCGAGGGTTGGAAGCATCCCCGCGTCTCCTTCCGCGCGGACCCGCCGGCACTGCGGGGTTCCCTCTAGACAGCTGGTCCAATATACCGGATATAAATAGTGTTCTTCCGAAAAAGAACGGGAGGCCGCAAGGCGGCGACAAAAGCGCCACACAGAAATGCAGAACATCGCGCCTTTTCGGAGTGGCACGCACGTACAGACACACACACACGTCGCGAAACTTGACTGGCGCTTCCCGGCCGTGCGCGGAACCGCGCATCGGAGTCCGTTAATTCCGTGCCCGCGCGGCACTGACACACGGCCGCATACACGAGCGACACGAAAGGCAACCTCATCGTTTGTCAGGATTAATGTTTCCGCATAAATGACGTATACAGCGCTGAAGACACGCGTGTATACGTCACGACAGTTCCTGCACGCATGCCCATCATTCTGCTTGCCCCTCCTCATGCGGTATACAGCTATGGCCATCTGCCCTTCGCTGTTTATTTGAGCAAGCCATCACATCGGAGAAGCAAACATCCGCCGCGCTACTTTCGCACCGACGAGCTTTTTGTTGGCATCACCTGACACGTATACAGGACCGCATAATATTCCCATCGATCATTCGCAGCGCTGCCTCATGAGGTAAGGGTCGGGCCGGGCTGCCTTGGTTATAGGTGTCATTGTGGCTTCGAAACAGTTTCGTCCCTGCAATGTTGCAGTGCAAAAAAGCCACGCGAATTCCTCATAAAAAATCGCACGTGCAAAAACGCACATTCCCGGAAGAGAGTTATCATTGTGAGAAAAAAAAAGATATATATATATATATATATATATATATATATATATATATATATATATATATATATATATATATATATATATATATATATATATATATATATATGCAAGCGCGTTACGTGCACCACTACCACTGTTCCCAAAAGTATTATTACTCTGACAGCGACCATTTGAGGCAATACGTTCTACGCGTACGGCGCAGACGATCACACCTCGGCCCGTATTCACAAAAAATTATTTCGCTAGAATTTCTAGTAAGAAAAAATTACACGAAATCCTGATGCTGCACATATTAGCGAAGGCGGCCCACCAATGTCAAAGATCACTTATACGAACGAAAAGTTATGTGAATTTGGCTCTTGCTCTTTCACACAATACACGAAGTTGTTAAAGGTGCGACTTGCAGAGCGGAGAGCCCTGCGGCTACTGGTAGTGGCAATTTACTAGCGTTCTCTTCGCAAAACAATGAAGTTAAGCAGCACCTACGCTCAATAAAATGAGTCGATAACGCATGGAATCAGCCAAAATGAATACCAGGCTTTAAGAACCTGCAATACCCCATGACATCGAATAAGATAAACAAGGAAAGGCAACTAAAACCAGACGGATGTCCGTTTGGCTACCCTGGACAGGAAAGAGGGGATGAGAAAACATAGCAGTGTCGGCCTGACCGACGTGTGTTGGCCTGACTGACACTACAGACCACGCACTCTTGTAAGGCGTCTTTCCCGCATGAGCCGCACTCGCATCCCGCGGAAGTGGAGGTGCTGCCAAGCGCTTAAACGAGCGACGCAGCGTGTGAGACACAAAGCTGGGATTCCTATCTCGCGTCTGCGGGACTCGCCTAATGTAGGCGGCGTGCAGCATCCGGACGTCCCGCGTGCCTCCGGGACCGCATCAGTCAGCGCGGCGGGACTCCCATTGCAGCGATTCCCATGCGCCGAGCATTGAAACCGTAGCAGGAAGAGGAGCGCAGGGCGGTCCTCCGGTGTTCGTTCGCGCCCAAACTGTCTCGCGGTTCATCCGGCGGCGGCATCCCGCTGATCGTCGCGGGGCCACTCTGAGAGCACTTCCCATACACGAAAGACTTGATGGGGCGGACTTCCCCGCTGGAAGAACTGCGCCCATCTCTCAAGGGCCTCGAGGACGCAGTCCTTCCGCGGATATTAGGAGGAGAAGAGGCAAGAACGGAAAGGAAGCAGAAGGCGCCGATCCTTCGCTTCCTGTTACGCAGATCCGACGATTAATCGCCGCCAAGCCGCTTAACTCTAAACGTGGACCAGGAGGGATACGTGTAAGCGATGAATGGGGTGATCGAGAATGCCTCCTTTCCTACATTTGAGCCTGTGCAGTCGCTTCAAGCATCCGCTAACCTAATTTAGCCTAAGCTGCCTCTTTTCCTTGTTCGGTTAGCTGACACTTTTTTGTGCGTTCTAGGTCTCTACAAAGGGGGCCCTGTCGCTCCACTTTCTCTTCCCAGACGTGCGAAGTGCGAGGTATAGCATTCTCCATTCGGCCGCGCATACCGATTCTAGATGGTTTTCGTTGGTTTGTAACGAACGCGCGGTAGAGCATGGCATGCTTTGCACGCACGGCCGCAGCAACACGGTTGTACATTCCATTGCTAAGTCATTCTTCGCCTACATACGTACCACTCTCCTGCTGTATTTATGATCTGTAGATCCGTCGTCGCGAGGAATCGATTCCCGTATAATAGTGGCCTCTGTTTAGGAAAAGAAATTACCTATATGTAGTGAACAATTTGCGCGAAGTTGCGTATGAAGCGGAGCAGCCATCCTCCCTTCCCTCCACGTGTAGCAGTAGTCATGATGCATGTACTGATGGATCGTGATCGAAAAATAAAACAGATGGTGAACAGAGCGGCGCGCATTTAGCGGAGCCCATAATACGAATCAAGCGCTCTGCAGACAGGAGCGTCATTTCGTATATGGCTTTCACAGTCATACTCTGTTAGCGCGCCGAACAGACACTGGCGGTATAATGCAGTGTCTCCCCCGAGCTGGGAAGCTTCATGCACCGCAGCTGTTAATAGTTCAATAATTAAATGTAGGTTGAAGGCGCAAGTGACAGTAAGCGTCTGGCTAGTCAAATGTACCGTGCCACAGGTGACCACCCAATCTCAAAGCAGTCGCCGTTTCGTACACATTGCTCTGCGTTAATTTTGACCACCTGTGACTCCGTAAAGTGTACTTGAATCTAACTATACGAGCGCCGTTCCACTCTAATCGGAATGTGGCAGTCGTGGCAAGCACATATGTATCATCATCATAATCCTCATCATCATAAGCTCTGGAACAAAGTGGCAAAACGCGAGTGTACTCGCATAGCCGATCTGGTCAACAGTCCTGCGAGTCCCGGCAGCACGTGGGCAGTTCGCGAGATTAGAAAAGCACCACAGCGCGCAGATACACCAAGAGGCGCTGCTGCCGCAGCCACGGCGCGACACCTTTCTCACGGCAGCGGCATCCGCGCGTGTGCGCACAGCGTGTATATATATATATATATACACACACACGTCGAGAAACTACTATATAGGTAACCGGTTTGGATCCCTTCCGCGCCATTCACACGTCGGCTTCTACGAGCGCAGGCGTTGCAGAAAGACGTATACGCACAGTGCGCAAACACGGGGCTACGCTACACGTGGGTTCAGGAGAAAAAAAAATAGAAAGAAAAAGAAACGAATAAACGGAGGGCACACGAAGGGATAAGAAGCGCCGCCGGCTACGCAGAGACGACGCTCCCTCGTTGTGAAAGAAATGAAGCATCGCACGATGCAAACATGCAGTATACCATTGTGCGTGCAGGTATGTAGTATATACGAGTAAGACGTGTACCGTAGGGGTATACAAAGATGGCTGCGCCCTGCTCGACAGATGGCGCCAAGTTTTCGAAGAACAAAGCGGGGGGGGGGGGGGGGGGGCGAGGGCACAAGCACCTCCGGCCGACCGACGGGGATGCTGCCCTTGATTCTGCTTCCTCTCGATGCGAAGAAGAAAGCAAGGAAAGAAAGAAAGAAAGTGATGACGACGACGACGCCAAAGGAGACGGAAGGAGTGCGGAGCGCCAAGAACAACGAGCCCCGAAGGAGAGGGAGCGCGAGCGAGCAAGCGCGGCCGCCAGTATAATTTGCCCCGCGCACGCAACGATGCCGAGTTGGCAGCATTAGGGAAGCACAACAATGGCCCGGCGGCGACGCTGGCGTAGGAGAGAGGGAACCATGGACCGCGATCTGGCGCCGAGCACCAAGGAGCCGGAAAGCGAAAGCACACTGGCGAAGCCCAGCGTAGAAAGAGAAACGAAATAATAATAAAAAAAAAAAGTTGCAGAGAAGTCACTCGATTTTCTGGTCGCGCTCATAGACCCATTCTTACATAGGCAGTGTGAGAAACGCGTAGGGTTCGAACTCCCTGTAGCGCGCGCACGCACGCGTGGGATCGCCGAATGGGTTGCGAAAGAAAGAAACGGGCTCGAACCCCGCGGCTATATTTCCCTCCCTTGCCCCGTCGGATCCAAGCCTGCAAGGGGTAATTGACGCCCAAGGTCGTTATCGGCGGTGCGAGTGCGCAGGAGGGGGAAAGCCACGTGAATGCACCGTTCCCACGACGCGTGTATGTGCGTGTGTGCGCGACCGGGGGGGGGCAAAGGCGCTGAGTACGCAACCTATTTTTTTCCCTGAGCGTGCGCTTTGAAACACGCACACGAGCGACATACGCGCACCCAGCATACAAAGGACCTACTTTGTTTACCCCGCGCATATGTAAAAAGTTGAAGCACAGCAAAAGTTATGTAACGGGTTCAATGAGCACGGCTGAGGGCGCCGCCGACCATATCATGAATCGTGATGCAACCGCTGTCGACAGTAAGAATAATGATTTCCAGAGGATGAGCCGGCGGAGGAGGAGGAGGAGGCGGGAGTTTTGCTACGAAGAGGGCGCCTTAGTGCCCACCGAGCACCTCGCATTGACAACCGATGCTTGACAGCAGAACGAACGCCTGAGAACTTGCATACAGCTTTAAAGGGACACTAAAGGCAAATACTAAGTCGACGTGAGCTGTTTAAATACCCTTGTAAGAACCTCACAATGCTCGTTTCGTGCCACGGAGATACTTATAGCGGATTCCAATGGCGGATTCGGAGCACTTCCGGTCATAGTTTTCCTGCTCCTCGCGAAGGAAGTCTATTACACTGGGAGATTGAGAGTGCCTCCCTTATCTATCATTGGCGGATTGGAAGCAGCTCCGCCGCTAAATCCACTCCACGGAGCAGCGCTCCGCAAAAACTGACGCAGTCGACCGGAAGTCGCTTGGTGTCAGCCCACCCACAGCCAACGTACCGCGCGCGCGCCGGCGAACGCGAGTCACGGTCTCTCGCAAGAGGGCTGATCCGCATCGTCAACTTGCGCTTTTACGGACTGCGGAGAGCGATGACTCATCTAGCTCAAGTTCCGAATTGACCTGTGGGGACTCAAGCGACGAAGAAGCTTCGGAAGCTAGTCTTCAAGCAAGCTTTCGACATTTCGGCCGCCGGCCAGGAGACCGAAAGTTGCGCGTTTCGTCGACGACGTCGTTCGCCAGTATTCAGATGAAGAGGTAGCAACGGGCTTCTTTTCGGAAGTTCGCATTTTAACAGCCTTTGCAGTTCCATGCAAACATGCAAACAACCATGCAGTTCCGAAGGCACTTCAGGCTGTCTCGATGTGTTGCCACCGAACTGATCGCAGGCTTTGCTGCGTCCCCGATGTTTCCGACACACAATCAAGGCGGACGAGAGAAGCAGACTTACGTGCGCTGTGACTTCCATTAGAACGCAGGCGGCTAACAACAACCACGACACTTCTAAACACGCGCGCGCGAGTTCTAAGCCAGGGTTGCCAGGTCTTCGGAAAAGAAAGTAGCCGAAAAATTCCGAAAAATAGCCAATAAAGTCGTCAACTGCGGCAAAAGCTGTAATTGGTAGCAAAAAAAAAAAAAGAACAATTGTCAATTTTTGACGCGAGAGTAAGGAAAAAGACGAAAAATACCAGTAGTTTCCTGCTGCAATGATGGCAGACAAATATAACAACAAACCAAATGTTATCAGATTTTGCATCATTAATTATCACAATGACCAACTGATGTTCTTTGATAATTTCTTTTTTCTTTACTCCCTTTACCCCTTTCCCCAGCACAGGGTAGCCAGCCTGTACTTACACTGGCTAACCTCCCTGTCTTTCCTCTCCTTTGTCTCCTCCTCCTCCTCCTTGATAATTTCTGCCGCGCACTTGCGTGCTTTCTCATAGCCGCATCGGTATCTCCAGTTTCAGTACATAAACTCGCTGCGCGCCGTCCTTGCACTACTATGACTTCACTTCAAATGTTGCCGTGCGAACTGTATGACGTAACACACGTTCTGCTCTCCTTGGTACGCAGTCGCATAGTGTAGGAGTTGAGGAGGACGTCGGGATGAAAAACATGGGAGGTTTATTTACATTATTTACAGTGAGAGTCAATTAACAGTCTTAAAGTCATTACGGGCCGGCAGCAACTCGGACGCTGCGGCCCGTGGCAAGAAGCTCGAAAGAGATGAATGAAGGAATGCTCTAGGAATGCTCTCCTGCTGCTCCCGGTCTGCGTCATTTAAGCCCTTCGGTGTCTCGAAGACACGTCACGTTCGGCCAATGGGAGAGCCCGCTCAGGTGACGCCATTTTCGGCCAATCGGCGAGGGCTTACTTCTCCCTGTGGTCTTGCCTTACTGACTTGCAATGCGGCGTCACAATAGATGGATGGGGGCGACGCCGCCAGGTTTTCACGGCGCATTACAGCCGTCTTGCTTCGGGACCCACTTTACCCGCAACAGTGCCAGGCTCTCGCTTCACTTTCGGGAAGAGTCAAGCAGTGAATAGCTCCACCGGCGGCACACGAAGTGGGGGCCGCCAACTTGTTTGCACGTGCCGCGCCTCAGGAATGTGGTATCCGTGCTTCTGCGCTCCTTAATTAGCTGTGGTGCGATTCGATGTGGTCTGGGGAACTCGAAGTAGGCTCAGGAAACGGTCCCGTATCTAACAATAGTCACATGTCATGACTACCATGACGCGTTTTCGGTTGTTGCAGTCATTTCCAGCACCAAGAACCATGATCTTCGCGATTCTCTGTAGAGGTAAGCGTGACCGTCGCCAGGGGTGATATTAGGACACCATCTTTTGCTCCCGTCCTACGAAGCTTAGGCGCAAAAGCATTGCCTTTAACGTTGGTTAATTCTTGTTACTCAGACGGAGCTGCTTGGGTCTGTTCAATTATCCGTCCATGACAGTCCAGGACTGTCCGAGGCGTTGACTTCGGCCAACGAACGTTGCATATGAAGCATCTCCGGCCGTCCTGGACAGCCCAGGACGACAAGTCGAAGAGGCCAGGGTCACAAGCCAACAGCCAAGCCACAGCAACGGAACCCAAAGCGGACTATACCCCTTCGCCGGTTCCGGTCTTAGACAACGACGGGTTCGCTTTTAAAATGATTGACAGGTGCGTGACGTGATCATAATCTGCAGTGCTGCCCCGCTGTCTCTGACGGCCAAGTGAACGGTTCCCCTTCCGAACCGTTATAAGATTCGGCCCCTGGGCGCTTTCGGAAACAGATGTGCGCTAGCGCGCCCTGCCACATGCTCCGGCGGCACTGCCTGTGCATCAATCGCAGGTTTCATGCACTTGCCTTCCGCCGTAGGGGAGTGCTCCGGCGCAGAGTTCGTCGGCCACTCCGAATCTTCCATTGGAGAGAGAGAGAGAAAACAAGGGTAGGAAAGGCAGGGAGGTCAACCAGAACAGCATCCGGTTTGCTACCCTACACTGGGGGTGGGGGAAAGGGGAATAGAAAGAGGAAGAAAGGGAATTCCATTGTCGGGAATTCCTTCCATTGGAATTCGCTATTAAGTTCACGAGAAAATTGTTTCAGAAGGATTGGAATACGTTTTTCGAAATTCAATCTCCCGTCACCCAACCGGGGGAGTGGTGACGCTGCGTATACACCATCACCAACCTTTGCTACCGTCGGTGAGTAAAATGGCGCCCGACAGACGGCGGTACCGCGTCAAGACAGAGCTGTGGATACGCCGCTGCAGCTGCTTTTTGGTCAGGTAACGTAGACCCTTCGGGCATCCCGTGACATCACACGGAAGGTGAATTCTCTGCTACTTGCAGTTTGTGCGAGTTTCGCGAGCCATCAAAACCAGCGCAGCACTGCGCTATAACGAAACTACTGAAACGCGAAAGCGCGGGCGGAGCGAAAACGAAACCTTTCGACCACCCGCGTCGTTGTGAAAGGTAATTTCAATGAGTTCTTTTTTTCTAGAAATGTGACAGAACTGCACAGGTAGCATTTTATTTCGTCTTATAATACAACACAAGGATGTTTCTTTGTTTTTTTTTTTTTTCTGGCAACGGGTGGTTGATTTCTAGTGACAGAATTTAACTGAGGAGTGCTTTCGTCATCGAGCAAGCACTTGAATGTCCCGGGGGAGTCTAATCACGTTCTGCATTTACCTCAATTTCTCGGTTGTTAAGGGCCTGTTCGCGATAATATTGATGCCTTACAAATTCGCGAGCACTAATCTATCACTTTAGCTTGGCTTAATATTAGCCTTTACTGTCCCTTTAATAAAGAATAAAATAAAATAAGAAATAAACAAGAGCCAATTCTGCCTGCATGTCTAAACGAGCACGATAAAAATAATGTACGAAAGGGCTAGAGTTGCGCTGGTTGTTTACGAATACCCAATCAAGATACAAATAGTCACTAATAAGAAATAAATAGTTCAAAAGCCAGGTGGCAAGCACGTCTCACAAGGTAAATGAGGCAAGCACAAGTTACTTTGTCTCAGCGTTGAGAGAGCGTTCGGCGGTTTTACTTACGCATGTATTTATGCTATGTGTGCGAAATATGACCTAAATGGTGCGTGACTACAATAGCAGCGCATGAAGCCTGCGCACATTTACCATCCATACCGAAGGGTACACATGGGTAACAGTGTCGGGGCTTGCTTAATCTAGGCACCGACTCTTTCTTTTTTTTTTTCTTTTTTTTCCCCCTTTTTGTCAGCAGATGTCCTGAAATAAAAACAGCTGCACAGTGCATGACGGTGAGGGATGGATGACTGGTTAATTTTGACGACCCATATAGGTTTCCTTAACGTGTGCCTTATCTGGCAGACATTTTGCGTCTTATACCGTGCGCGTGAACAATCTGTTACCGTGCCTTTCGTACCCACCATCGTCCATCCCCACGCAGAGTAGCCAATCGGAAGCCTGTGTTGTTAATCTCTATGCAATACTTTTCTGTGTCCTTCTTTCTCTGACCCTCCTATCTCCCTAGAACTAATTAAAAAAAGGAAAAGCACTTCTGCACTACCGGAACGCGACCGCCGGGGACAGGAACAAAATCTGCGAACTCATATTAAGAGACCGCAACGGTTTGAAACGTTAGGAAAAAGTAGCATTATCGTTTTCCTAAATATTCACGCAACTTTTCGCCAGTGACACGATATAACTCCGCGTAGGCAGGAGCGTATTTTGGCGTCAAGCTTCGATACAAACTGGCTCCGTGTTCACAAACAAATCGCTTACGCTACATATTCGTTCGCAGGAGCAAATTCCGGTCGATCCTGATATCTTTTCGCGAAGGTGGCCAGCCTATGGCAAGGTACAATTGCGAACGAGAATCTTTTTGAATAAGGCCCCTGTGTCATACAGGCAAACGTGCTAATGATGCACACTAATTCGTGCTTCAAGCACAAACTCAAGAGCAATTTCCCGACCCTGTGTAGTCGAGCGACTATAGCACCGTTTCTTTTCGGAAGCCTCCTCGGCGACGTCTACACGTGACAGAGACACACCAAGGCTGCTGTTGAGCAGCTAGCGGCATCGTTACAGTGCAGAGCATGCACCGCGCACGTGCTAAGCACAGCGTCATCTGTCTCGGCAAGAGCGCATCAGTTGCGGCGGTGGTAGTGGTACACACGGCACGCTCCGACACAGCCAACCACCAGCGGCGCGACTCGGATTACTGTAGCGGAGCGCGCGCGACTTTGCGGCGCCGAAAAGAAGAGCCGTTGTTTGGGCACGGGGCCCTCCCGCGGTCAACACGCAGAGGCGACAGGCGGGCAAGACCTCCGGGAGGAGCGGCAGTGAACTCGAGTCCGGCGACCTCCACCAGCACAGTGCAGGCTTCTTACTTTTTTTTTTTTGGCGGAGAGGGACCGAAGACAGTCCCGCCCGTACAGAGCGCAACAAAAACACGCTCATGCGTCCACCGCTTTGCTGCCAACACAGCCGTCGAAGAACGGAGAGAACTCGCAGCAAAGCTGTCCCCGGATTTCGCAGATGACGACCGCAGCGACCGAAATGCAGTGGCGAAGAGAAGAGATAAAAACAAGCGGGAGATCAAGAGAGAGGGTTTCTTGCCATGTGCATAACGTCGACGCGCCGCGTGGTTGCGAGAGATCTCGAAACAAAAACAGAAAGGCGCTCGCGCTTCGCAAGGTTGCCCGCCAGGATCCCGCGCTCACATGCCACGCATCTGAACGCAAGAGTCGCCGCCTCAGACGGGCCTTAGTTGGCTCGCGATCGAGAGGCAGACGCGTGAATGTGGAGCGCGTGAGCACAATCCGTGACGCCCCACGGTGGCGAGGTCGAACGAAGGATGCGTTGTGATGCCGATCAAGCCTGCTTTCACGAAAGCGCCGGACACGGCAATTTAGGAATATCAGAATTAGTTGAAAAAAGCTAAACAACAACAACGGGGATTCGCAGGAAGAAACAGACTTGAAATGATCAACAGTAATTGGACGAGGCCGGAGCCAATGTTCCGAGAATGAGACTCTCCCCTCCGTCAGTGCAATAGGTGCTTTCCTTGGCAGATACAATAGCTATGGCAATTTCCTACAAAGACGAGGTACCTATAGGTAGTCTGGGAAAACTAAGCCTGAGTAAAGGAGGTGGAAATCAATAGATTCCAGACCTTGTTCTGAACAGTAATATCTCTTGGTTGTAATGCGTAATATATGTTGATGGGATCTATCCTTTCTAAGTCTGGTACAACAAAAGTTTGAGTGCCGTATACTATAAGCTTAAGTTACTCGAAGTTGTGACCACGGCAGATAATTAAAATACTCAGCGAGTGCTTTAGGGAGCTGAGGATGTATACTTAATTAAAAGAAGAAAAAAATCAAAATAAATTGCAAATGTACAGGTGAATTTTTTTCGCGTGTTCTGAGCTATTTCCCGACACGCCGCGTCACTTCTCCAAGCTTGTTTCGAGACGGCTACCCGCTAGTTGGCATGACTTCTTCTGGCCGCACTGAACTGCCGCAGAAAAAAGAATATATATATATATATATATACAATGGCATTATACTGAAAGCACTGAAACGCTGTAGAGCACTGGGCTGGGAACAGTATGTGTTGTGCAGACTCCCATCAGGCAGTCAGTGACAAGTTAACGGGCTAGTGAAACGCCAAATGCGTCTCTGCAAACTGCATTGTTAAGTTAGGCTACGTTAGTTTAGTTTGTTAACGAAGAGACACAGTCTACAGGCAGTCTGACTTACTGCGCTGATGTTCCAATGTGGAAAAACAAACAAACAATATGGATGCCTAAGGAAAAGGAATTGGCGACGGGAATTGAATTTGCGAGGTACAGACGTCCTGCACATTTAGATACACCAATATAACCATAAGCTATTCTTTTTAAATTTATTGATTCATTCCTATAGCATTAGACGTTCTCATTCACATGGACAAAAGTGCAACAAAACAATCAACGAAACATACTGCCATTCGATTCCTATGCGTGAGCATAAAATAGCTATCTACATAAACACTGTTGTGAAACGCAACCATCCTTTCCTTGTGTCCATATTTTTTTCCATCATCACGTTCTACCAGAAGTACTGCCGCTGGAAATTTTAAGCTGCCTCCTGTACATAATGTATACGGAAAAATACTACCTGAATTTGTTGGAGCTAAGACATGGAACAAATACCCTCAAAAATAAAAGAGATACAAAATTTCGGCAAAGCCCTAAAATCAAATTTATTAGCTATAAACCACTGATTTGGTGCCTGTATTCTTGCTTGGCGTTCTGTTCTTTGCGGTTTGATAATTTATGTAACTGGCGATAACTTTATGCATGCATTCATCCTCTGTATTGATCCCCCTATGCTTGTACCGAATGTCTATTATATTTCGCATCCGGACCCATCTACTAGCCTACGGCTACTGGGTCCAACAGTCTTTTGCGTATGCACTGAAACACCTATGATGACAATAAGAAAGAAAGAAAGAAAGAAAGAAAGAAAGAAAGAAAGAAAGAAAGAAAGAAAGAAAGAAAGAAAGAAAGAAAGCTCTGCTACCAAGAAATAGGGAACTGGAAGCCAAGCCAACGGCATTCTAAACGGCCCAACCGCGCATAAAGGATTTCAGTAGACACCTCTTCCGCGAGGCGTCGCCCATGCGTCGGCACGTCTAACGTCCATTTTGCGCTGTCCGATCTTCACTCCACGGTCGAAAATTTTTCATGCGCCTTTACACCGGTTAAACCTTCGCATCGCCGCCGATGACGACGGCGTTTCGCAATTCGGGTCAGGTGAGAACACCACGTCTACACGCGCGCGAGATATGCGAGACGCTCTTCCTTCCAGCCCAGCCTTGACTCGCTATATGTTCCAGAGCAAACTACAGCCTCTCGGGACAGGCGAGTCGTAAACAGCCAGGCGGCCTCGGGCTACACGTGCGCAGTCGTTCGTCTTCCTTTCGGCCGCTCGCATCCGAAGCCAAGACGATGCCACAGAGCGGCGGTATGGCGCGCCAACGAGAGATTTCCTGGCGAGCCGCGAGACGTCGGGACGCCCATCGCGGAGTCGTTGAGCGGGGAAGGGCCCCGCAGAAATGACGGGCGCGCGCGCCGCGTCAATTGAAGCCCATCAACCGCTGCCACGCGCACCCCGACGACAACCGCGGCGCGCAGGCGGTGCGACACAACGCAACAATCTGCGGCTCGCTGAACGCGCACTCGCGTCTTCGTTCCCTGCAGTGCGACGAAACCCTCCGAGTGATTCCTTCCTGTAGAAATATGGCGACGAATCGGTCAGCTAGCCACTTTGCACTGCGCAGAAATCTTAGATCACGCGGCTTCAGGCTCATCACTCCGGCCCGGCTATAACCGAATACGCCCCCACATTAGGTGCGACTGCGTTCCGCAGACTGCACCCTCCTATACACGCCTATACATTCCCCAGCTCTAAAGCCACTGTCGAGTGGCTGACCGCAGCTATTTCATATCAAGACCAACGGTATACTTGCGGTCTTCATCGGCGACGCGCTGGAGAACGCTTCAAGCGAGGCCCTGGGCATGCGACATCATATATCTACATTTCCTGCAATAAAGTGTTTCCTTCTCTCTCTCTGCCAGCCTTGGGCGGCGAAAGGGAACTGGGGTTCCGCGTGCGTGCACGCACACACACGTAATCAAGCAAGCAAACAAGCAAGCGCAATCGCAAACGTTAACGAACAATTCGTTTGGTAAGGTATTCCGTGTCAGTTCCCGTTGCATTGTTTGCCCACTTGTAACTAATTATCATTTATTTGTATAATTTTGTATCTCAGGAGTTTATTAATTTTGCCTTTTATCTGCTGAATAATTTTCAAAGTTTTCACCTACAAAGCATATGTTGTAAGGATCGCTTTACTTTTTTTTTTCTGCATTTTAATTCGTCGTAAGGGATCCCGCTTGCGGTTTTAGTTTCGGGACTTTTTTTACTTTGAGTATAAAACTGTTTCCGTATTCATTTACTTATCGATAACATTGAATTGAAGCTTAAGCAGCTGGGCGTGGCTTCTTATTCAGGATACACTATTCGTGACAATATCGGACGTCTTGGGCGCCATATTAGAATATCACAAACAAGATCCACAGCGCTGCTGGACAAATAGGTTGGATTTACCGTGTTCATTCCAATCTAAGCCGGCTTTGACACCATATCTGAGAAAATGCGTTGAGGAATTAAAGTACGCTCGAATATAAGCCGACCAAAAAACAACAAGAAACCCAGACGCCAGGAAGAGCATCCATGAATTGGCACTATACCTAGACAGACTGCTTGCCTCACAGAGTAACGGTCTTCTATATATAGTCGACATGGCGAATTCGCTCGTCACCTTCGCCGGGGAATGAGATAAGAGCATAGCACGTAAAAGCGCCCATAATGTTCTACAAAAAAAAAAAAAAAAAAAAAAAAAAAAAAAAACGGGGTTCATTGGCGTGTGATGGCTATAGAGCCAATGCATTGAACCGGTTATACAACAGAATTTCTTGTTCCGCCGGGAGCCAGCAGACAGCGTAAATGAGGCGTGGGCCGGGAAATATTCCTGAATATATAAGAACAGCATGCGTCTCGGCGGTGCCTGGGTCAGCGTGTTCTGCTATTGCTACTCTGCCCCGCCGAAAGAATGGAACCACAGAATGGGTGAGGGTTGATGGAGAGACACAAGGGTGCGCGAGTAGAGTCGGATTGATCGGGTGGCAACTTCTCACGGCCACTACCGTTGATCTTCTAAAATGGCGGCCACACAACGTCAGCGAACGTTACTTGAATTGTTCGACCGTCTCTGTCGCGTATCAATGACGACATCAGCAGAAGCTACCGCCATGCGCAGCTGCACTGTACTGACAAGTATCCTTGCGAACGAGCTATCGTCCCTGCAGTCCAATGAATTGCGTTGCTCGCTAGTTGAACTGGTGCATTTAAAACACGCTGCTTGCTTTGAAAGTGGACCTTGCACTCGCCGCGTCCACGCGTACGAACTTTTTGGATGCCAAAATAAGCAAAGCCTGCAAAATGAACGTTTCTACTGGCACAGACTGCAGGCTTGCGCCTGCGGTGGCGGTCACTGCATGCGTGCGAACCGGCAAAATTAAGCGAAGAGAGCTGCAGATTAGAGAAGCGCTGGAAGGGCCAGCGAGCACTGCGGAGAGGACGCAACCCGCGAGCGTGGTCACACGACCCGCTTCCTGACGAGCACGCAATGGGGCGCGGGAAAGGAGGACAGCGTCCACCAGAGCAGCCGCCGTCTCCTCCTCGTCACCACGAATAAAAGTGCACGCTCCGAACGAAGAGGAACATCGTCTTCGCTCTTCCAAGGGCCCGAAGAATCCAAGAAATAAAACGGAGGTTCCCCAAGGAGCCGACGAGAGAGGGAGAGACGGGGCAGGGGCAAAAAGAAAAACAAGATGGCGGACATCTTTTTTTCCCACGACGCTGCCGTCTGGCGCGGTGGTTCCAGCCGAGAAGGCGGTCTGTCTGTCTTGCGCCCCTCGGTTGCGAGCCCCCTCCAACCTCCGGACTTTTCTTTAAATCGTAGGAAGAAAGCAGGGGGTCCAAGAAGCGTGCGTGAAATATGCCCAGCACTGGCGATGCGCAGAGCCCCAACCCCCCGCACCGCCGTCCCCAGGCCCCCCTCCGGCGTGTCATGGCGAAATCTCCTGTACCCCCCCCCCCCTTCCTCTCTGCCTCAATGCTGCCCTCCTCTCCCTGCACGCCCTCGGGGGTGCCCTGCAGCGGAGAGCGATGCCGTTCGACGGGTCTTGCCCCGTAGGCGAAACCCCCCGACCTTCAACAGCCCCGGGCAGCCGCGTGGTTTCGTACCCACAGGGGAGGCGCCGAGACTCCGAGGTGAGGGACCACGGAGTCTCGAGAAAGGAGGGTGCACCGCAAGTCAGCACCAGTAGAAGCGAGCCGTGCTCCCCGCGGCGCTGAGCGTGTGCCATGTGTGGGCCAAGAGCGGCGACCGCCAGACGAACGGCCTGCCCAAACTCAGGTCTTCGCTGTTTCTTTCTTACTTTCTTTCGCCTCTCGAGAAACATCCTGCTTTCTTTGCGTCTCTCGTCGGACCCCTCCAAACTCTGTCCTACGGGTGGACCTTCGAAATAAACCTGGTGCTTTTCAATCATTACTCCTTCGACCGAAGAAAGCGCGTGCGTGTTCAGCCAGCTGATCGGTTTTCGTTGCACGTCTTTTGCCGCTCTCGCTATCTTTGCTCCCGGGCACCATTCCATCATGCTACCGAGCAACGTTTTCATATGCGCCTCAAGGGTCACGCCAGACAACGCGTCGGTACACAACCGCGCGAAATGAACCACGCAGTGCTGTTAAAAAAAAAAAAAAAAAAAAAAAAAAAAAAAAAAAAAAAGTTATCGAAATAGATGCCAAACAAGCCAGCTGCCACTGAAGGCGAGAGGAAAGCGTTGGGAATAAGCGTTTTCGTCTCTAAGAAACTGGTTACGCTTTTTTTTCCATCACGCTAGTGGTAAAGGGACAGAGAAGAACTGACATGTCACTGTTAAAACTCTTGTCCCCATACGCGCGCGACGAGTGGGCGCTTCGGCGGTACTTCCACCTCTCTGCCAACTTTCTTGGGTGTTTATACTATTATGCGCAAGCGAACTTAACCTGGACCTGGAAATATTGACAAGCGGAAGTCGCCTCTAGAAGTGGATGCGGAACATCCTGTGAAACGATTGGCGCGCCACGCAGAACGCCGCCTTCTGCAAGTAGCTATGAGAGAATTAAAGGGACACTGAATAAATTTAGACTGGCAAATTATTCTATCAAAAGTGTGCTTTTTGGTAGGAATATGTGGAGTGGAGTGGAGAAAATTAATGCCAAGCTATCTTTTTTTTTCTTTAATTTAGCACCGAAACCTCAGCGCCGGTACGTCAGTGTGACGTCACGAATTTCAAAGTATTTTATCGGATTTTGTCGCATTCTCGCACCTTTGACGCAGGAAAAGTCCTCGAAACTGACCAGACAGAGTCTTTGGTTTCTTCAGAGTGTAATGTAGTTCTTTACCGAAAAAGAAAAGAAAACGATTTGTTATACCCGTGCAGACGCCGTAAAAAAAAAAAAAAATGACGACACAGCCAGCTGGTGAGGGAACTTTGAAGCGGCGTCGCCACCCGTATTTCGGCTTTTACGTATTTTATGGATTACGAAGCCCCCTCTTGGTCTTGTAAAAGGATAGCTAATACAAAATTAAATATAAATTCTGGCGCCTTACGCGCCAAAGCCGCGATCTGATTATGAGGCACGCCGTAGCAGGAGATTGCGGATAAATTTTGACCATCTGGGGTTCTTTGACGCGCACCCAACGCACGGTACACGAAAGTTACTGGAGAGTTTTAGGTTAGGGGACGCAAGCCGCTTGCGTCCCCTAACCAAACACTCTCTAATGAATTTCTCCCCCATCGCGGAATGCGGCCGCCGCGGCCATGGTTCGAACCTACGACGTCGCGGTCAGCATCGCAACGCCACTGAGCTAACGCGGTGTGCTAATCCAGCTTAACTTGTCATTCTCTTTAGTGTACCTTTACTGTGCCTGTGGTACCTTGAAGGCCAGACTATACTATAGAGGCTCAATTTAAGTACAGTATTTTGTTTAAAGGTTCTCTAAATCCAGTTTCTCCTGTACCCTCATTAGTCTGGAAAAAGGCCCTGAAATTAAGCAAGCTAGGTATAACCTGAAAACAAAAAAAGTGAGAAAATTGAGCCGCGAACACGACGGGGAGAAGAGACACCACAACGCTGGACTAGCAACTGACATGTATTGATGCTAGTCCAGCGTTGTGGTGTCTCTGCTTTCCGTCGTGCTTGCGCCTCAAATTTTTCGCTGGCTTTTTTCAAGATTTAGCATGAACCAACTGGCCCAGCAAGCGGCACTTCTCAACAAGCTAAAATTTATCTAGGAATACTCCCTAACTGAGCAACATGAGCGCGACAGTACTCAACAACACGCAGCGAAATCCATGCGGAACACTGGACTTGGCGCAGGCGTTATCGTCACCAGAGTTGAAAGCTTTGGAGGAGCGCGATTAATCGAAATTTCGAATCCAATACTTAGTACCGAAACAAACATTTTGATAATTCAATTAGAATATTCGAATGTGATCAATGTACAGGGTCACCCTATACGATTGTTAAAGCCCTCTGCCGTGGAAGAGGGCCCATGCGTGTTATTCCACGCTGGTGCCTCTTCAAGCGCCCGCCGCAAATCAACCAGTACAAAATGGCAATCGCCAAACCTTTTTGCTCGTTCACAAGCTTCCCTACTGAACGCACTGCAAAACAGCATTACATGAATTCAGACATTAACTAAAATGGGACTCCTATTGATATCCTTATTTATGCCCACAAGAAAAGGGGGAAAACTCAGTTTTCTATTCGATACTTGAGACCCATAACGCTCGAATTTTCGCATTTGACTCTATAGAAAAAAAATTCGACATTCGAATCATTCTACTGTAATAAATGCTACCACATATGCTGGTACCAGCAGCTATAAGAAGACAGGTCTGATGACTGTAGCATCTAATACGCGTTCTTCTTTTGAACAGGTCTTCAAGTGCCCCAGAAGAAGTGCAAGAAAGGAGTACGAATTCAGTCAACAGCGGAACATCACCAACAGAAAACGTATTACGAAGAAAAAAAGGATCGAGGAAGAGAACAAGGAGAGGAGACGCAGCGTTTCGAGTGCCTGAAAAGACAAAGTAACAAGGAATAAAGAAGGGTGATACCCGTGGCGTTCCGGCCTCAACCTCGTTGCCTAATGGGCGAAGGCTCGAGGCGAGACCTCCCGGACAGAAAAGACTTCCCGCTGCCCCCACGGGTCACGGTTGGACCTGACCCCGACACGCCACTCGCTCGCAGTGGCCTGGCATCTTTCCTGTTGGTACTCGCATCCTTCCATGCAGCGCGGTACGCAGGCACTAACCAACCCCTCAGTAAGCACGCTTCTCCGCGTTTACCATCCCTTTTTTTACAAGCTCCCGCGCTCAAATTTACACGTGCACGACGTCGCACGCGACGCAACGCGACGCGCTTCTCGACAAAACGTGTAGCTACGCGTCATCACTCCGAGCAGGACGATATGCCCGTGTGAGTCGAACTTATCCCCGCGTACGTGCTTTGTTTTCTTTCGACGTGCTTGTTCTCACATTTGTAACAGTTCGCAAACGGTGGACGTGAAGTCCACGAGCACAACGAAGTGCGCGTTAATTTACGCGCAAACGTGCCCGCGTTGCCTAATGCGCGATCTCACCCCACGAACCAGCGCTTTCGCAGTGGGAACCACATGCGCAACTTTGCCCACTGCGGAGTGAGATCATCATAGTTGTCATCATCGCGTACTAAGGAAACTACAAGCGCACAGCGAGAGAGAGAGAGAGAGAGAGAGAGAAATAAAAGCGAGAAATAAAGAAAGCACAGCACAGGTTACGCAAGAACAAGCGTCATTCTCGCACATAACTGTACATGTGCCTTTTTTATGGCTGAGGTATACAGCTGGCACAGGTTGCATGGCTTTAGTCCTACACTGCAACCTGTAGAAACGAAGGATACATTTATAACGCGCTGCTTGCTCATCGCCTGCTGTCAGCCCTACGGAATCCCAGCCAGCGTCACTCAAGTGTATATACACGCTGGCGCTCGCTCTTGCGTGCGCGAATGCGTGGTAAAAAAATAAATATAATAGCGATAAACGAACGACCATGTGCTTCCATTTATCGCTATTATCGCGAGTGATGGTACCTACAGTGAAAACCGCGGTTTGAAGCCACAGTGGTCGCGTAAGGCTTTCGTAAGACCGCAAGGCCTTCACATCTGCATTAAAACACCCAGTGAAAGTCACACGAGCAGCAAAAATTATACTTAACCTCAGTACCTATGACGTTATGCCAATGAGCACGAGGTCTCGGCCATGATTCCCTGCGACGGCCGCATTTCGATAGGGACAGAACGCTAAAACTGTCGCGTAACGAGGAACCCTTAGTGACTAACTATATGGCGTCTCTCACAGAACATTGCTTTGGTATCACAAACTCCACCAGTCAATGAAGCGTACAATACATTAGCGCTAGTTTATTTACTTACTTAAAAATACCTTACAAAGCTGTGCAGTGCGATACATCGAAGGTATACATATAGTAATCATGAGTGAAAACTCATGACACATGGTAATGTGCACATAGGCTCGCTCCTTAATTCCGACGTCACAGTGAACCAAATTACTTGCGCTTGCCCTCAGTAAGATCGCAAGAAGCAGGCGATGGCTAAATGTTCTGCGTGTACCGGCAATCAGCCGGTGACTGAAGACGTCCTGTTGGGACCTTGGCCGTGCTCCAAATTAAGCTAGAGCTTAAGGTGACTATTTTTCGTGACACCTACGCGCTTGCACACTTCAGAGCAGCAAAACGATTTTATTCGGAATTTCTCTCTCGCGATGAGGTTCAGCTTTTCCGCATGGCAAACAGCGCATAGAGCTGGCAGGAGAAAGAATAAGGCGGACGTGAATCGGGCATTGATAACCGACTGCCGGTTTCATTCTACACGCCTCGCCTCTCCAAATAGAGCCGTAGGCTGCAGGGTAGTCAGCGCTCGCGCCGGCCCCTGTCTTCTCGCATGCTCCGTTAGCCATGTCGACCACGGACCACAAAATTTGGCCCACCTAACGTCGCAAACTCTGGGACAATTTGCGCACAAGTCGCGACGCCGAGCACGTCGGGAGAAACAATGGCACGTAGCCGTCGTCAGCGGCAAGGGCAGTCCGGCGATGACATACGACGACGGAGCGCTTTGCGCACCCGCGTGACAGGCGAACAACGCCGACGCCATTCCGACCGCGAATGCCCGTACCATCCGCGAGGGAGGCGAGGCCGCAGGCTAAGAAGGCCGGTGGTGGTTGTACGGCAGCCCAGTATTGTCAAAATACTCACCTCCTGTGGCTTCCTGTTTGCGCGTTGCACAGGCAGCGCAGCAAGCGCTTACTTGTCGGTGCCGGCTGTCCATCACCGGTACATAGGCACGGACCAAGCGTTTGGTGAATCAGCATTAACTAATTTCTTCACATAGGTGAAATAGCTTACGGAACCGATGTGATGACACGTGACTAACAAGTGTCAAAGACGAAATCTGAGACCTATAAAGCATATATCAACTACGGGGGCCCTTTCGTCGACCTGCACTTATCACAACATAGCGGGATAAAGTAGGGGGTGGGGTCTCAACTCACGGGCTCAGATTTGTCATTGCATGAATTTTCTGCACCACATAATACCAAAACCACGCAAGTCACAAAACGGATCCCGTTGAAAATTCCTCTTAAATGGCAAAGCTACGGCGCAAGAACCATCGGCGTGCGGCCATGTGCGGACCAACGGTAAAACCGTTGCGGAGACAACGGTCTGCTCTTCATCCCGGCAGAAGGGAGGCCAGCAAGAGATAAACAGAGAGCTGAACGAAAAAAGAAAAAAAAAGAAGAAAAAACAAGGAAAAGAAAAAACGCGCGTAACATTCGTCCCTAAAAGCCCCACGTGCGAATCCCTAACAATGGCGAGATACAGCGCCGAGCGCACGGAAGCGGGAGGAGGGTGCCTCGAGTATTAGGTGCAGGCGACGCCAGACCACACGCGCAGCGCCAATTTTAGACGCCCCGCAGCGTAGCACATGCAGGCGAGCTCGTGCACGGAGCCTGCGAGGCGGGTGAAGCTTGGCCCCTCCACCCGCGTCCCCAACAGGCCACTTCTTCCGCGCTTTCAGGCGCGGGAAAGCTGCTGCACTGGAGATTAACTCACAACTCCTCGCACACGCTGCAACCGTCCGCTGTCCCAGCTACAACGCTCGTATCCCTTCTGCTTCCCCGCACGACAACGATGTCTGCTCAGTGTTCAAAAGAAGGACGGCTTTCGGAATGAGCGGCCTCGCCGACACAACCGCGACCGACAACTCTTGCGACTCCGGGAGGTCGCGTTCAATGGCGACAAGATAATAGCGCACTCTCGTAGGCCAAAACCATGCGGCGCTGTGGAACCTACAGACGATCCCTGCAAGACTCCTAGTTCCTAAATACAGAATCCCGCGATAGCGGTGCTTGATTGGGCGACTGTTTAACTAAGGCTGCCGATATCGCCACTGGTGAGCTCACAGCAGGCAGCCAGTCACGAACCACTCACGCGAAGAGCTGCGTAGACACCGTGGCTGAACGGCTGACGTCATATGTAGCTTTCCCCCATTTTCGTTAGCGCTCAATAGCTTCCCCCAGCACTGCGCCGTTTTAGCGAGACGAAGGTTTGGCGGCAACTGCATGAAGCTGTGTGGATGGAGCAGAAGACAAAAGCAGACGCCGCCGTTGCCACGACGTCCACGGGGGTGCACGAGCTGGTTTGCCTGCATTTAGGGCCCCTGCCAGGAGCCGCATCGTCGTCACAGTGCTCGCAAGAGAGGACTACGCACTTTCGCATGCGAGCGCTGCGGCCGTTTTTTTTTTTCTTTCTTTCTTTCTTTCCTTTTTCTTTTTTGTCTCGACGACCCTCCGCGAGAAAGGAAATGCCCTAGAGCGAAACAAGAGAAAGCCGCACCGACAGGCTTGCGAAAGAAAAGATGTCGGCGAGAGGAGAACGGCTGAATAAGGAGACCGAATGGGAGGGAAGTGCCATTGTCTCATATGTGGCGAAGGCCAGTAGCACGGGACAAGGAGAACATTCTCCCCTTGCCAGGCCTCGGACATCTACTAAGATTGTCCATCGCAGGTCTGCACAACAAGAAAAGGAGCAGCCAGCTGAAGCCACGACGCACGTGGCCTCTCTGACGTCTTCGACACGGCGGTTCTAGGGTTGGTAATATCGATGAACGATTAATCTATTAAAAGTATCCCGCAAAACGATGAATCGTCATCGATGTCCACCTTTCATTCAATCGACTTAGTCGATTAGACATGTTCGATTAATCGTTTCCTAGAGTTTGACAGGAGTGGCGTGAAAATTTTGAAATCACACTAGAATAGGGGAGCCCGAGCAGTGGTGGCTGTGCGGCTGTCGTAGAACGATTGTCGACTGTTTTTTTTGCGAGTCCCGAATGATGGCGAGCCGAGCGCTCCACCTCGCTTCCCCCCACACGTCGCCATGCCGCCGGAAGACGGAGGCTTGCTATAGAAACCCAGTCGTTCACCCGTCGTGTCACTGTCAGTCCACTGAAGACGCGGCACAGCATCCACGCCGGTTTTGGAGCACGTACTTGACAAAGCGATGAAGTTCATGTCGATTCCAGCAAATATATAGCTTCCTAGCGACTATTCTCGCGTGCTCGTTGTGTGTACATTCAAAGAAGGTGTCGGTTTCACCCAAACATCTCAGCCAATTGACGTTCCTTCGCTCTGTAGAAAAGAGCATGTGGCTTAAAAGCATAAACCAATAATTTTCTCCTCCCCTGTGCATATCGCAATCTCTGACCGCTATTTAACAAATCACAGATTATTCTTTATCAAACTATATACGCTTGTATTTCTAACTTGGTTCCACCCGAGTCTCAGGCATTAAAATAGGTTTCTACAAAAACAGATAACCGTGTTTCAACCTCTTTAAAGTACCCGGCAATAATTTCGATTAACCAATTATTCGATGAAAGCGATTAATCTATCAAATACTAAAACGACGAATGATTAATCGTTAATCGAACAAAGAAATTAATCGACCCTCCCTAGGCGGTTCGGTCTACTTGTGCGGCCAAGCGCGGCTCGCGGTTTTCGCTCGTTCCGCCTTTTCGCCAACTCACGACCTTTCTCGCTCGCGGGCTTCGCTTACGAAAGTTTTTGGACCGCCTCGCGTTTTCCGCGAGAAGCCGGTGTTTCGACACCGACAGTTTGCAAGTTCCGCCCGCCTTGCGTACTCAGCATACTCGAAACAGCAGCAAATACCCAGAGCCAAATAACCATGTCCCGTGCGTCGACCAAGTTTTGTAATGTCGTCGATCAACGCGCCACGTAAATTCACTTTGTCAGGCACTAGGGGTGTGGGAAAAGTAGTTTTCGAGACCGAAGAGTTGATCCCAAACAAACACACAGTTGTAGCCCCTCATAAATAGTATCAAACACCCCGTTGCTGAAAGTGATGTCTGGGCGAAATTCGAGTACGAATTGTGGCGGTTCAGTAGCAAAAGTGTCTCCTAAGGAGACGCAGCATGCTCGCGTAACTTTGAGTTGTCATATAAGCAGCCTTTGAGTTCTTTCTTTTTTTTTCTTTGTGCCAAAGCATGCATACGTTTCATACATTTCCTTATGCCCGCTTGTGCTGCCATTGCAGTGGTGGCAACTCCGTCAAGCTACTCATATAAGCTTTTTAAGGACACCTCTGTACTTGTTATATTTTTCAGGGAAATATAAGTCGATTGATTGATTAAAAGCGTGTTGACCGCACCGTAACTCAAGCACTCAAGCCAGTCAGTCTTCATACTTCTGAAGAAAAACAGCCATTACACGAGAAAGTGGGGAAAGAAATTGTCCGATTAAAAAACAGTAATTTCCATGTCAACTGAATCAACTCGAGCCTTCAAAATAAATACTTCGCTCACTAAACTAACTTGTATTGCTCTTTAGTACGGTTAACTACTTAAGTGTGGGGGCGAGGCTAGTCCACTTGTGCAGCGTTCAGGCTTTGCGGCATGCATTATTCTTTTGATGCGGGGCACCAAATTAAAAAGGAAAAAAAAAAAGAAAGATGGGGGGGGGGGGGGGCGCGGAAAAAATGTAGTTCAGTGGCTTTCACTCTATCATTTCGGTTAATTCGTGCAATCAATCTTCCGTTCATCTTACAAGACCTAAGTGCAAGGAAACTAATGAGGTGCGAGAGTCAAGCAAGCAGGATCTGCAAATGGCCCGGGACAAATCTATGTTGTCCGACGCACTTGAACGAGGACATAAACAAACATCAGAAACACATATGTAGCAGGCCAACAACCGTATCGAAACGGATCATGTCCTATTTAGGCACAACATGATTGGGAAGGTGAACTAAGCAAGCGCAAAAGAAACAATGCAGAATTACAAGAAACCCACTTCTTCAGAATCGCACAAAATTTTGGCACGAGATAATTTGTGGTCGAGTAATCCTTCACACGCCTGTCAACGCGATCGTGCATAGGAGACGATAGGAACGGAATGAAGGGCGCCTATCCGCCTCTTCCTCCATGATATCAAAGCGCAGTTCTATCCCCTTCAATAGTAATAAGGCTGTTTGCACAAACGATCCGGCAGCACCGGGCAAAAAAGCATAAACCCTACAGCTTCGCACAATCAGCGCAGAGGCGGATGATCCAAACGCATAAAGAAGACGAAGTAAACGTAGCTCATATTTGCGGACAATCAAGCTCCGAAGAGGTGGGGGATGGAGGGGGGGAGCAGATGAATGCACAGCGCGTAAAAGGAGCGGCTAGACAGGAAGGGGAACAACGCAAAAGCAAGCAAGCTAGCACGTAGAAGGCGCGCTTGGGACGTTGCTACATTGCTTGGGACGACAGGTCGGCGGCGCACGGAGAAAGAGAAAGCAAAAACTCGCAAAAGCCGGTTTCATTGAAGACTGCGCTCGCTCGCCGAAGAAGCAGCGTAACCCCCCCCCCCCCCCCACTACCTGTAGTGTGGCTTCCCCCATCGCCACGCAAACCTGACTGCCGACAGGAGAGCGAACGATCGAGCAAGCAGCGCTTTTTCCACGCACGGACACCGGCTTCTCTTCTACTAACCTTCGCCTCTCACCCTCCCTCCTATTCCGTACGCCCCAAGACAGACCGAGCAGCAGAGAAGAAGAAACTGAAAGCGTTAAATAACGTAAAAAAAAACGGAGGAGGCAGCTCAGGAACCATGGCCTGTCGTCAGTGGCGAAACGGAAGAAAACGGGCGTATCGCGATGGGGGCCATTGCGACCAGAGATCTTTCAGCGACGCCGTCTTTGCCCATGCCATCGAGCGCGTGTAGATACACAGGCGATGGAATGTCCGAACGAACCAGCGGCCGCCCGATCAGAGGGCGAGAACGGCTGTTGCGATATGCGACTCACTTGTCACAACACGTTGGCGCCGCGTGTACCCTTCATCGACTGCTGATTGCCACGAGGTCGCCACTTCGATTACTGTTGTTCATTTTAGGAATAGGTGGCAGCAAATACTTGCACGCTACATATCAACAGCAGTGAAGCGAATAGAAACACTAAACATGAGTTACAGAAACACATACATTTTTTTCGGTCGGGACTCTTCATGGGCGCCATCACACTACGCATGTGTCCTGATCAAAAAAGCGCTATAACATATTAAGGAAGCGTTTGAATTGAACTGAATACGACAAATAAGCGCCGCGCCTTCACCAGCCAACTTATTTGTTCTGCAAAATAAAGGCGTTTCGGTGATGTATGTCAACTTTACTCTCTCGCCTGATTCAGGAGACTTGTAGGACTCCACGAGTTAAGAGAAAGGGCCCCTGGTACATTAAAACACGGCTGCAGTAACGTAACGTAACGTTTTCGCTCATACGTTTGAACCAGTGTCGGCAGTCTTTGAAATAACAACTTGCTCTGGACGACCTTTTCGCAACAAAGCTTGTTATACGTAAGCTACGATATGTAGTTGTACGAGCCCGTGTGGCTGACTGAGAGATAGCATAGGTAAGGTGTGACGGTTGCAGGACGGTCTAAATGTGGAACCATGAAATAAACAATTCAAACAAACACACAGAGCAAGAGAGAGAGGTTGGAAAAAGAATCGCAACCCCTTATCCTAAATATACATAAAACGTAACGTCTTAAAGCTAGCAAGGTACCGGCAAACGCGCCGGTCGGCGAGTTGATCAATCCTGCCCATTTTTAATGCGTTAGCATTAGGAGTGTCAAAGTGGACAAAAGTGTATGTATATGCATAGCCTCGTATATTACTATGGTATGTGAAGTGTGGGAAGCGGGTCACGTAGAGTGTGTAATATATATATATATATATATATACACATATATATTACAACTAACGGTGGCTGCTCCGGCCCACCGTAAGTAGCACCTCGGTCCTCGCAGTACATGCGTCGTGTGGGCTCCTGAACAACACTTTGAAATGTGGTGAAAACAGCTGAACCCCATTTATCCGGGACCATAAATAGGTGCGACGTAATGCTAACGAATTTCTCTCGCACTTACCGCTACATCGCCACTGAATTTTCTTTCGCAAGAATGACGGACGCGCGTTTGGCTATTACTGACGCGCAAAACAGAACCGACTTATTACGGCATTTGCAATGCCAGGTCCATCTTGAGGTTGTCCTCCAAATCAGTCGTCGACTGCTTGCTAATCAATTTTGAGCAACTTAGTCGAAAGTTCAAGCTGTTTACGTTCACAAGGACAACAATGACACCCGCTAAGGCAAATCTGCTTAAACTCCCACTGGCTTCAACCCGCTGTGTCTCGATGCACAAAGCACGAAACATTGCGTCGGCGACACTAGTCTCAAAACAGTTTGAACTCGGTCGTGGACTTGCGCTGTATTTATCATCTGACAATGGGCGAGAAAAGCAGGCAAATTATCGCACTATTCAAGTCGTTTTCTTTTAACGTTTTCTTTTTTTTTCTCGAGGTGAGAAAGCTTAAGCAAGTCATTACGCTAAGGACTACGGTTTTCGAAAACACTAATAGGGGTATCCCACGGCGCACTTTTGATCGCGATCAAGCCCGATCCGAATCGAATTTCTCGGTCGTGATTGGCTCCTTTCCACAAAATGCGCGAGAGAGCCAATCGCTGTCTAGAATTTCGATCCGGATCAGCGCCGATTGCGATCAGAAGTATACGCGTGACACCGGTATAACTTGGCTGATTACTGAAACACGCTGCAAGTATCAACCACTCGGAAAAAAATGGTTCGGACAGTTCCTTCCGCAAGGACTACTGCGGACAGTGCCACAGGCCGGTCGCTGACCAACGGCTCCTGATTTAAAGAGAATCCTTTTAAAGTCACCTGCCACCGCGAACTTTGTCCCCGGAGGCAAGCGTCTGCCGACGCCAGCCCCAAGGAGTCCATTTAAGAAGACCAGCGTAGCGTGACAGCCGCGGCCAGAGCAGCGGACCGTGACGGGAGAGCCACTGAAGGGAACTTGCCTTTTTCTTCCAAGACGCCGTGGACACTCGCGATTAGTCTTGCTGCGACGCCAACGACAACGACAGTCCGGAAGAATAAATCCATCGCAGCAATCCGGCGAATCCTGGGCACGTTTGATCCACGCACTGTCATGGACGAGGCATGCTCACACCTGACAAGCACGGGACACCGTTGAAAATCGCCGCCGCTCGCGCTCACAAGCCACTACTCCCATCCGCGCGCCGCGAATCAACGCGTACTTTTCTTCGTACGTTGCCTCCTCACCGAGAGGCGGCGCGACGGGCGGCGCTTGCAGAGCTTAGCTCCGCAGCAAGGGAAACGGTGAGCTCTCATTAGCGAATGCATGAATTCCATTGTTACAACTTTAACAAAAGGAACTACAACATTTAATATGTTAAATACCTGTATTAGATTATGAAATACTAACTAGTGCTTGCTGTGATATTTTTACGTTGCACACATCTTGTACAACGCGACCGAAGTAGAAACTACTAAAGCTTGATTGAGCGTGTTAAACAGCGCCATCACAGCCACAGAGCACATATTAAAATGTAAAATATATTTTACATCAAATGAACAAGAGTAAAACTTAATATTATAAACGACATTTTGCGTTTAAGCGCTGAATAAAAAGTGTGCAAATAAAGATTGCCTGAATTGCATGTATAAAAATAACATTTACGTTCTTTCAATTAGCCCCAATATTATATAATTTTTTCAAATTTACAAGATAATTTATTCTTATTTTGCAGTATTTGATTTATTTTAAAACTTGCAAGTTAGCTAGTCAATAAACGGCCCACTAGGTGCTGCTATAGGGCAAATTTTGGCAAACGTTTCCTATGTATTCATCCGCGGCTGTAGGCCAATAAAAGTTTAATATTTTGCTCAAGAAATAATTTTTACCTGGATTTACTAAAGCTTACTAGCAAATTTAATGCTTAAATCTAATTGCGATCACACTGAGCGTTCTTTATAAAGGTCTTCGTTGTGAAGTGTTCATTGCACTACTTTTCGGAAAAGTAGTGTGTAATCCTCTTTTCGGCTCCACTGCTCATCGAGGATGGTAAGCATGGCACTTCGCTCGTTACAGTCTTTTGCTGTCGAATTATATTTAACGTGTGAAATTGGGTCGTTATGTGTAACAGGTCCTTAGGTTTGTGCAGAAGTAGTAGCGACGCACGAACCTATCGGAAAGCAATGCTTGTGAATAAAAATCAGTATTTGTATTAGGCTTAGGCGACACCATGTGTTGCTGGGTCGGTACCGGCGTTGCTGTCTTGTTCGTATTGCATTCACTGCACTTGTTCATATTACTAGAAAACAGTCAATTTGTTATCCAGTAAATTTGTGTCAGTTCTGTGAGTTACGTTCATTGTCTCTTAGCGACAGTTTCTTGCGCGTAATTAGCGAAGCCGCAAGTGCTTTCTTTCTTGTCACACGAATAAAGTAGCAAGTCTGTATTCTCTTTTTAAATCTATTCCGTGCTTCACTATTCATGCACAGAAAGGCACGGCTGTAAAATTAGTGGCAGAAGCAGGAACTAGCCGCGAAATAGCGATCGGTGATGTGTGTGATGATCGCTGTTGTACCATGCGATAAGCTGACTGTGACCTATGGTTACCTATGTTGGTTTTGTGCAGACGTCCAAGAGGCGCAACAACGGTCGCTCCAAGCACGGCCGCGGGCACGTGAAGCCCGTAAGGTGCACCAATTGCGCGCGTTGCGTGCCAAAGGATAAGGCGATCAAGAAGTTCGTGATCCGCAACATCGTGGAGGCGGCCGCAGTGAGGGACATCACGGTGGCAAGCGTGTACGAGTCTTACCCGCTGCCCAAGCTGTACGCCAAGCTGCACTACTGCGTCTCGTGCGCCATCCACTCCAAGATCGTGCGCAACAGGTCCAAGGAGGCACGCAAGGACCGCGCACCGCCACCGAGGTTCCCAAGGGCCACGGCGGTTAGTTTCCTCGCTCTCTCACACGTTCTTGTTTGATACTGTTTTGGTACATTACGATCACTTCAGTAATACTTGCTCTTTAGTTATGGAAAGCTTCAGCGTTGTATGGGGACCCGGTCACTGTCATGGACGCTGGAAATGCAGGAAACAGTACTTGCTGTACAAGGTGAAGTGACAGTAAAGGTTCGCACTGGACCTTAATATGACAGCTTTCAGAGCACAGGAGCAGCCCATTGCAGCTAATGAATGGAGCAAGATACACATTTTGTGTACTTTATTTGGTAAAATGTATTGCTCGTATGACAGCACCGCTCACTTGTCTGGTTGCATCTGGTTGCACTGCTACATCTGTACTCGACACATGTGCAATAGTTGCTCAAAACAAAGGAACTGTTTGGTTAACTATACAATAGAGGGTGCAAAAAACTGCGACTGATGAACATGTTATGAATGCTGGTTTTATTAATTGGCTGCAGCACAATTTGTGTACTAACTTATAAATGGATCAAGAGACCATGGAGGACAAGAAACTAAAAACGAGTAGAAGGCGTCCTTACATAGTAATTAGTGCTGCTACATTTTTATGTCAGTTATGTCAACGCAGCTAGCCGATCTGCCATCAAAGTTGTTGATCTATGCTACTGTCGATATTAACAGTTCCAAGTTAATGTAGCCTTGTGTTCATACCTAGCCTCGCTTACATGCATTGTTTGGCTGAAGTGCAAGGCATGTTAGATGGCAAGAGCCACCAGTTAGTATGGCATTCACAGAGTTTCACCAAATGCACATTATGATCTCACTTGTTTTGTTTCATCAGTTGTTTCATGATGTGGACTCTTGAAATTTACTTAGGAGCTGTGCCCATGGAAAGACTGCTAAAGCTGTTCTTTTCCTTTTTAGCCGTTGAACCAGAAATCTATATTCTTTTAGGCTGATTTAAGGTAGTTTCTGTCAGCAGAGTGCAAATTTTACTGCTTGGATAAATGAAAGAACAGTCAATGTCCTCGCACTTCTCATGACACTTCTGTTGCTTCAGCTAGTCTGTGCACACAGCCCGAGTAGTTAGAAAGCTGAGAAAAATGTGATGTCATTGCATTTGGCTGTATCAGCTGTACTCCTGAAATGCACTGCATATACTGTGTGTTGACAAATGCCCAGAAAATTTTGAATGAAGACATATTTCAGGTGCCATTTATGAAAAATGTAAAATTGTGCTATTTATACTATAGAGGACAAGTGTTTTGTAAGGGTAATGGCTAGTACTTCACTGCAGCTAGGTTTCCCTTGCTGGCTTAATTGAATACAATGACATTTCTGCCACAATTTTAGATCTACAAGTGCACTAATCTAGTAGTAGTTGCTGTGCATACTTAGCCTGTAGTGTGTGCAGCACGTGTACAATATTACCTGTATTGGTTTAGGCATCTTTATAAAATTGCGCTTGTTTTCATTACAGGACCTGGCTCGTGGACCCAATGCGCCGCGCGTTGCTGTCAAATAATATGTGAATAAAAAAGTGTTCACTTGCCAACTAGCACGTCTTTATGTCCTCTTATCTTCTAAGAAGCATGTTGAGAACTTGGGGCTGATTAGAGTGTTTTAGCAGAGTCTTTCACAATCTGCTCCTCTGACTGGTGCATCCTGCAATTCGTACACGACTGCTCAGTGACAGCACCATACTTGTGGACAACTTTCTTAGGCAACAAAGGAAAAGCTACAAGGACGGAGCACCTGGATGTGTGTTACTGCGTCACGTATCACAGTAGTGTTGAGCGATTTTGGTTTCTTGGAACAGATACTGGATCAGCATAGCATCCATGTGAGACAGTTATACTTTTGCCCAAACTCGGAAGAGGAAAGCAAAAAACAAGTCTCTCAGTGGCTTACTTTGCATTTGTAAACCAGATGCTTATGGTTACTCTTTCAAAATAATAATGCGAGACATTTTCAGGAGTGGACTTGTACGTGCAGTCTGCATAGCTTTCCTTGCATTGGCACAGAATGTCAGAGTATTGTGCACAACACTAGTACAAGTAGTGGAAGGTATAAAGCCGCTTTTGCTTTGCTTGCTTGTACAGTGGAGCATGACGGTGTGTCCACTTGGACTCCTTGTAGTTTAGAACGTAAGGTTTCATACAATTACTAGAGAGAACTCTGGTGTTGTGGTCGTTCAGCCAGTGTGGGAATGATGGGTAGTACAGGGATTTGATCTCGATGCTTGTGGCTTCGTTTATTACAGATTATCTGCACTTGTTTGCCTAAATTTGAGACAAATCTATAGCTTTCTTTTGAAATTCAGAAGGCAATAAGACTGAACAAACATAATCGCTAATTGCAGTGGTTCTTGTCCATGCATCCATGGCGCGATGGACTCGATATCGAACTTCTGTGCTAGAGGTCCTGTGTTTGAATCCTGCCGTTGGGCAATTTTAAAGCGCTAGTGTTAAGGGCCCTGTGTCACAGAAAATCGGGTGTTGTCGTTGGCATTCAGCGCCGGCTTCCCCACAAGTGAAAATTCCTCTATATTTAGGTATATGTATATGCCACACCTTGCTCTATGACGTGTGGTATATGCAGGTTATATTGCCACATCATTTTATTGTTAAAGTTGCCGATACCGTGTCTTGCATTCTTGACAATTGTTCCTCGGAATTTTGTGGTATTCTTTGGCTATCCCTGTCCCTTCTGCCAATAAAACCCATATATCATCATCCTCGGAATTTTGAGGATGATGGCCCACAAACCAATGTCGTGAATCAAAATGCCGACAACACATGCCTTTTATGTTAAATCTTCTCGGACTGAAATATTGAAAGTGCAAAACAATAACAAACCTGAATGCGAGGCAATTTTCTTGGCGCAGCTGTGCACTACCTTGAGGATTGGCCCACGCAAGAGGCCGCGTTTCTACCAGAAAGCTTGCCTTCGTGCATAGCGTTTGCAGCCAGCGTTTCCCGGAAAACATTACGGTCACGTAAGCTGCAGTTGTCGGGAAGCGAGAGAAGCAGTTGGGGGGCCTTTGAATCCTATTGCGTTTCACTCTTTAAAGTGGAGCTGAAGCATCCTACAATTTTTAAATTATTTATAGCGCAGTACTTTCTTGAAAATGGACAATTTGCAAAATCGTGTAGCCATTTAAAGCCAGCACTAAATTTATCCATGTACTACCCATCATTCCCGCGCTGACTGAACTGCTCTGCTTTCAGTGCCTGTAGACAAAATTCCCTCTAGTAAGTGTATGAAACAATGGTTCAGAAGACAAGCTGGCAGAGCTCTTGCTCGTACGGGAAGATGCACTTAACAAAAATGTGAAATCGCATTTTTAAGCAGCTTCTCCAAGCATGAAATACGAGCAAGGTGGACCGCAAGTGACACTGCTAAAAGCTGTCTGCTGGTAGTTTGGTTTGCACTCTGACTAGGCTCCATATTAGCACAAAATGTTGGCAGGCACAAACAGATAGGATGAATCGGAGCACTCATACCTGTGTTTTAAGTTTGTGTCCAGCATTTTGTGCTAATGTATCGAGTTATAATGTCGAGAACTATTTTACCAAGCACTGCCTGTCAAAGCCAGGCACCCAACACATGCCAAAACCAAGTTAAAATTGTGGCGTTTGATGGGACACTAAAGGTGTTTGGACTGATGAAATATTCTCCCAGAACTCTGTTATATTACTCGCCGTGGTTGCTCAGTGGCTATGATGTTGGGCTGCTGAGCACGAGGTCACGGGATCGAATCCCGGCCACGGTGGCCACATTTCGATGGAGGCAAAATGCGAAAACACCCGTGCACTTAGATTTATGTGCACGTTAAAGAACCCCAGGTGGTCAAAATTTCCGGAGTCCTCCACTGCGACGTGCCTCATAATCAGAAAGTTGTTTTGGCACGTAAAACCCCACAATTTAATTTTTAACTCTTATTTTCATGGCAAAATGTTTATTACTAGAATAGAAAAGGAAGGCCAAACTTCTCGAAGCCCAGTGCCAGTAGGTCAGTGGGATGTTTCTAGCATTTGGGCTACTCTGGCAGAGTGAAAGTTGCTAAATATTGAAAAGTTCAGTGTTTGACTCCTTCACAGTGCAATGCAGCCCATCTTCACCAAAATTTACATAGGCCCAAGGACACACTGTCAACATTGAATATGGCAAATCTGTGCTGCAGGTACTTGCGCGAGGTGGATTTTCAAGTTCCTTTTTATTCTGTGATTGCATTACAGTGAGCTGGTGTACGAACTTGAAGGCAACACTGCCACTTGTATTTAGTTCTTGCATCTTTCCTGGCTTATCAAGCATTTACTCATGCTAAGCTGCTTTTTTGTAATCAATAGAAGTGCAATTTATCAATACCTCTCAATGTAAGCCTCTCTTTAGTGTCCCTTTAGCATCCTGAAGCTCACAAGGTGCCACACTTTGATTATAGTTTCACTAGTTCAACTCTTCTCGATCGAGCCCAGCGAACCGTAGAGACTAGTAGAGGCCTGGAGTGAAGGACCCACTCACCGCCCGAAACCCCTAACGTAAAGGTTACACTACAACATGGTGAGATCAGGCCATTGCCAATTTTTTTTTTTTTTTTCGCAGTACAGCATGAGTTCACAGCACACCCCACACAAGAAAAACTAGCGAGAGGAAATTTGAATAGAACTGGTTCGTGTGTTACATTTACTCTACAGCAGCACCGGTCTTTATTCGCTGCTGTGAATATGCCTCTTGTTGCAGTCCATGATAAACACCGCTCCCTACCCCAGATGAAAGCATGCAGACTATGGTAACCACTTCAGGTTGCTAGAGTTTCTTCGAATTTCTCTCTTATAGGCAAAGAATTTATTTGCAGGTCAATTTCACGACACACACAAAATAGATCCTTCCATATTCACTTTGATCCATACGGAAAACTCGTGCAGCAGCTCCTGGCAACTTCAGCACAACCAGCAGCTGCCTGCCGCACGGTGGACATGGTTACGCTTTTTAAGTGGATTCCACAAATGCAGGCACTTCATAATTAAACAGAGAAAGCTTGCTCATTGAAGAGAACCCACAACAGAAACGATATCTAGAAATATACAGTAGAACCACATTTAGTGCATTCCTCAATACAGCATTCTTCTAGTATTGCTTGATGCCAAATGCTCAGCATGCCCACCGGGCTATTACTTGCAAATAGGGTTGCTACCTGTACCAGTTCGTAACCTCTGCAGCTGACATTTTGTTGCCTATGAACAGTACTACTTCCTAAATCAGCATGCATTTGCATTTTCTGGTTCAGGGTTTGGCAAAAAATGCAACGACTTCTTTTCTTGTACTCAACTACAGTACATGTAGCCTTCTGTATAGCAATATTGTATAGTGATGCGTTTCTTAGTTTATAAAACATTTTACAACTTTGGTGTCTCCTAGATAACAAATTTGGTAACGCATTCCCATGGCTCTTGTTGCTCGCCAGCTTTTGCTGCCAGAGAAGTCACAACCATAGCTTTGAGCCACATATGACATCTTGACATTCATATTTGCATACTTGCTAGCAAGGCGACACTTGTGTAGCAGGACCAGGGAAAATGACTTTTCCCAGTTTTATTTACTGCACACGTCAATCTTCTCGAGAATTCCTTCACCTTACGATTGATGTGTCCCCATACTACATACCATGGCGGAGTTACCACATGCAAGCTAATAACTGGCAAGAGTGCTTTGGTAGTACACTAGTAGTCGCGCAATAGGCTAAATTAAGCTTTACCACCACCATCTGAATCCACTTATGCTGGCAGTAAAGCTTATGTGCAACAGAAGTGTAGACATCTTGTACTCTATTACACAACGTTTGAAGCACTGCATAAATACACTGAAATGACTGGTTGAATAAGCCATTAGAGTAAACATACTTTCCTCTAGGATATGACCTCTATGATATTCTGAAGTAAATGCAAGTATAGTTAAAACTTCATCTGACAAACCCGATTTTACGAAGTTGCCAATCTAACGAAGAAACTTCCATTCGCCGACAGGTATCCATAGGGTTCAATGTTATCATCAACCCGAATTAACGAAACAAACTTGGCCAAACTCGATTTAACGAAGTTTTTGCTGAAATAAACGAGTAAAAGAAGCAGCAATTTCTTTCTAATTTTGACAGACCTTTTTCTTTGAGCGTACGCTCTAAAGCTATCGCATTAAAACATCTAGGTGCCATGGTCACATCCCTAGCTTTATTTTGACGAGGCTGTATGCCGCGTCCATGCACAGAGCAGCCAACTCAACACCACCTCCGTAGGAGGCAGTGGTGGTTGCATTTCATTATTTCATGGTTTATGTGACAGATGGCTGGATTAGCGACAAATACAATGCTGCAGTAGCTTTTGTGTGCCATCACATTACTATTTTAGATTTTAAAGGACCGAAAAATTTCCAGCCTGATTTTATGAACTTCCTCATTTAATCAATTTGAGTGCAATCACTTCGTTAAATTGAGTTTTGGCTGTATTAAGCTAAACTGCAGTGCAGCCAGTGACAGCAACGAAAATGACAATTCAATTGTTACACCCACACTTATAAGTACTGATTTTCCCCTTTAAACAGCAGACAACAGTAATCATTGTCCTTAAGTGAATCACACTACATGTACCACATGCGTTGGTGTGAAGGACACCACGAAGATATACCAATGATATGAAAATGTATGTTTATTACGATCATCACTGGAGCCATCTAAACGTGCCAGAAATGTGCAGCAGATGACAGTCTATACGTATATGCTCTGTATATATACAATGCCCAAAAATGAACATGGAGAAATTGCAACGCAAATTCATGGTTCTTCCCTGGCACAAAAGGAGTTGGCTCAAACTAGGTTTCAACATTTCCGTGCTGGGCAGAAAACTTATAAGCCATGCACCATTGTCATAGAGAATTTAACAGCATGCGCTGAGAACCATGCAATGAAGTCATTTAACACGACACTGTTGACATGAAATAGTTAAATAAGGACAACGAAATTTAAACACTTTATATAACACTTTATATACAAATAGGGGAAAAAGAAAGGGGGGGGGGTGCATGTGAGGGAAGGTTGGGCATGCAAGACAATATTCCTCAACCTCATTCGGAAGTGACAGCAATGCAACTATACAGAATGGGGCTGCTGTTTCTTGCCTATTCCAGAGCAAGATGAATTAATTACAAGATGTAACGTCCCAAATCCATTTCCAAAACACCCAACAGCTACCATATAAAGAAAAGGAAGCTTAATCATCAGTCAAATGATTCGTACAGACAGACAAGTTCTGAACCCACAGCAACTACAAAAATAATGTAAATGAACATGTATGCCTTACGGAAATGTAAATTCATTTGACAACAAAAAGTTTGCAACTACGAAAAAAAAAAAAGCTAAAATTATGCAGAAAACAAATGGCAGGCAATTCAATTATGGCATGGCAGTACAAAACCAGTCTATAAACAGGAACCAAACTTTCGATTCTCCATGGTAAATAAGTGAAAGCTCACAAGTGTGAACAAAAGGATGGCTTGGAGCCAAAGAAACAAAGGTGTCCTAGTGTGCAGAAAAAGGCATGGTCTCTGCGCTGGAACCTTTATGCCGGCCTGCGGAGTGCAAATCGGTCATCCTAGCTTTACTCGCACAACCTAGCCTTCAGCAACAAACTCAGCCAAAGAACTGTTTTCCAGCAAGAGCAGCTCAGCATCAAGCGTTCATTCACGTGTGCAGGCCTGTACAGATGCACTTTAGGTAGACTGTGCCGCTTCAATTAGAACAGCATGAACTTTTTCGGCTGTGCGCCGCCGTTGGAGATGCCACTATTGTAGGACTTGATGAGGCAGGCACTTGTGCACCACGCACATTTCCGTGACCACAACTGAATGCATATCACGCTGCCGTAGCCTACTGTTCTGCCTGGAAGTTTGTGGCATACAGTGCGCACTATCACTTTGTGACACGGTGTGGGGAAGAGTAACGCTGCCTGGCAGTCTAGTGGTCCCTGGATTAGAGAGAGGCTTGAAGACTTTGAGCTGATGGAGGTTATCCCTGGTAATGCTGCACTGATGACTGGCAGGATTCCTCTCAGCGTCGAGTCAGCCACCTCTAATTTGCTTGCAGCCCCTCGCACGCCTATGCATAAAGGTGAGTGGGCTAGTCGTCCTTGGGGGAGACAGTCTTGTCCTTCCGGTAGATAGGACCATATTTTGCCATGTACTTTTGTATAAACTCTTTTGCCTTGTGCTTCACATTGTCATTGCATTCCAGGTCCTCAACGTTCTTGCAATGCTTCAGCTCCTTGGCCATCACAAAGTGTGTCAGCTGGGCAGAAGAAAAAAAAAAACAGTATATCGTCAGCTGTTTGCTTCACCACTGGTAATGCTGCAGTCTGAAGTGAGCACTAATTGTCTTGAGCTAAGCAAAGGCCAAGCACGATTCAAATGATGTTATTAACACAGAATCCTGGATATGATGTCCCAATTTACTCTTCATTGGAGATCTTAAAAATGAAATTTAATCTACTAACCACCATTTATAGAAGGTGCAGAAGAATGACAGCCTTCAAATGTCAATCTCTAACAAAGCTGCCATAAAAAATGCATAGTGCACATCATGGAATCAAGCAACCTGGCAAAATGAGCTACAATTTTAAAAACCGACAAGACTAAAACAATTCAAGGCCCTGCGATAAAGGAGAGAGAGAGGACAGTCAACCAGCCATACAAAATTGCCCTTAGTAATTAGGCAAGCTGGACAAGGTAAGCCTACCTTGCGAGCAAGATGCTTGAAGTCCTCTGTGCTCTGAATTCGTCCTAGCTTGCAGTCTGGTTTGCGGAAGGGATTCAGGCAGTGCACAATGTGGGAAGAAATCCTGGACCGAAACAACTCTTTGATCTTCTTGGCCACTTCCGAAGTGTCAGCAGCCACGGTCACCGCTTTCTTCTTGCTCTGCAGAAAGAAAACCAACAACGATGTAACCAATACCCTTACAGCTTTGTCTCAAAATACACCACTGCAGACATTCCACGCTATAAAATAACGAAGTGCTGACTGTATTGTACTCGCAAGAATATATAATGCAAGAGGAGGGTCTTTGATGACCAAGAAGTAATAATATGATTTTGATACAAGTTAATGTGTCACAAAGCCCTATCCGCTGCGCACATCACAGAAGAGCAAGCAATTGATTGTGTCAACTGCGCTATGCTGATGCACCATTTTATGTCTCTGGCCCCATTTAATTTCATTGTTCAGAGTGTATACTTGCTATTTGTGTACCCAAGCCTCTTGCCACTAAGATGTTAGGTTTTCCATAAATCGGACACCTGGTGGCTCAGCCTATCACATTTCAAAGCACAAAAAGAGAGAAGAAAACACTTATTCCATATTAAGCATGGTTCTGTGTATAACTACAAACAATTTCTCAGGCCCTTGGTTCAGAGATAGAGAGAGGGGGAGAAAAAAAGAAGCATCCACAATATAGTCATGCAATTAATGGTAAATACATTTTTTTTTTTTGCGTGAATGTTACTACAGCACTGCACCATCCTTTATAACATGAATTTATTTACTGTCAAACTTTCTTCAATGGCAAAATGCCCCGGGAGTAAATATGTAGCTTGTTACACGTGATGAATGCTACAAGAGCTTAACACGTCGACTGAAGTGCTCCACTCATGCAATTTTCACCAGAATTTCCAGCACAACTGCTTAACACAAGGTAGCTAACATGGTTACATTACCAAAGAAAAACTGTGGTAGACTCCTATGGCAAACTCTTTGGGAAACACAACAGGAAAAAATATGGATCTGGACCGTTTGATTGCATCTCTAGTATTGGAATGCGCTTATGCCAAGAGGTGACATCATCGTGACTGAAAAGGGCTGCACAATTCTTTCAGAATCGAAAACGCCTGTGATGAATGCAAGGTGCAATTCATAGCTGCACTGGAAACTTCTCAGATTATGCTCTGCTGGGTGCTACAGCATGTTACATTAAACAATTGGATCTTTCCAAGAGATCCATGCCGACAGGGTGCCACCATCTTTGAAAAAAAACCTCGAGCTGTATAAGAAATTTAATTTGACTTTACTGCAACTTGGCAGTTTTGAGACATGTTATGACGCTGAAGCTGGCACCATACATATATGAAAAGGTACAGCATTAATGCTGACCTACACTGATGTACTTTTCTTACAAGAGCTTCAGTCTTGGTAATAGTGACACTTTGGGACACAAATATCACTTTTGCTAGACCTCATATTAGCTTTTAATGTCCCTATAAGCTGAATTCTTTGATAATACTGTTGTGTGAGACATGACAGGTAAGCAATACGTAAATGTATAAATATCAACTTTTTGGTGGCCTTAGTTCCCTCTCCCAGAGGTTCAATGCAAATCGGTCTGGCTGAAATTTTCATTACGATAGATTTTAAATGCACACTGATGTTCATACAGTTTGCTTGAATGCAGACATTGGAAGATACAGGACTAAAAAATATATTTTCGTAGTCGCACAGAAAATTTCCATATCATAGCTGCCCCAACCAAAACAACCCTAAAATTCAGGCCATTGCTGGGGGTCAGCAAGTGCCTGTTTTAACTATGGCATCAAGCGCTAGTTGATTTAAACACACTTAGTGGCATGCTGGACGATTTGCATGGGCGTCAAAACAGAATGGCATCAAAGTGATGACTATGGTGGTGAAACAATGAAGCAAAAATGGTGCTTGTACGGAATACTCCCATTATTTTGGCTCCAGATAATTTGATTCTTTGCTTAATTTGATCTCATCCAAAGGCCCCGGCTGCAATCCATGCATTTCTATGAACTCAAACATTAATTATTTTGTTTCTAAAATTGGCATTCACCAGATAATTCGAACTTGGCCAGACAGCATGCTGACGCCTAACCCGTATGGTGACCCGAATAGAGACTTTTTTTACTGGTGGTGTTTGTCTCAGCAGAGCTTAGAGGTCAGTGAATGTGTTGAATACATATAATCTCCCACTGAAAAAACTTACTTTCGGCCTTCCCTAGAAAATATTTTCAGGCAATAACGGTAGCTCACAATGCGCTATTACAGTATTTACTCGAATCTAATGCGTGATTTCTTTCTTTTTCCCAACAAAATTGCACCGAAAGCTGCACTCACAACGTTCGTATGCTTTGCTGCAGAACACTTCTGCGTTGTGTCAAAGCTAACACGTCATTAGAGAGTTTTAGAATAGGGGCCCCAAACGTTTTGGGGCCCCAAAGAAATAGCGTCGAAGCCACTGCGCATGCGCGAGACGCAAACTGCGTTTGGGTTTTGCGTTGGGAACGCTATTTCACCGATTTAGCGGGAGCTCAAATAGCGTTCCCAAAAGCTTTGCGTCAACAAACATGGCGGCACCCATCGAAGCGACGGCTCTAACCTAGCACCAAACTGGGTTCGATTCGCGGTAACGCGTGAAGTTTGCAAGCTAGGAGAAGTGACTGCAGTTATCGCTTTCTCTCAACTAGCGTGTGTTATTAAGATTGATTGATTAGACGCCACCGATTCCGAATTCGAGTGTGGATTTTATGGCTCGTAGGCCTAACATGGCTAAGCTTGGCTGGTGAAGGCACGTAAAGTTGGTTTTGTTGCTCCAAACTAAGCACAACTAATTGTTTGCTGCTTGAAGAATAACCTCTAAATTGTAATTAAACGCGAATACACGCAAGTCAAAATTACTATTCATATCATAAAATAGTATATTTTATTTAATTATTTTTAATCGTTTTTCTTAGACGCCGTAGTGGCGCTGTCAGCGCAAGACGCTATCCGCAAACGCAAAGCCCAATTCTAAAACTCTTCACTCCTGCGTGCCCCAACGCTAACACCCGCAAAGCTCTTTGGGGCCCCAAAATATTGGGGCCCCTATTCTAAAACTCTCTATTGTCACCGTGCCACCATCAGTACCATTGTAGAGCTACGGATTACTTCTGACCACCCTGAGGCTATTTTCACGTGCACCCAAAGCTCAATACACAGGAGCTTTTGTAATCCCAAGGCACAAGGCATTGGAAGGACATTCATTCGCAGCAACATAGACTGAAACCAAGTAGAGTAATAAACAAAAATTAGAGCATGCCATGCGTAAGAAAGAGCTTGCACACAAAGTAGCATGTACGCCAGGTACTAACCGATCTCTTTCCCCTGGAGCTGCCTACTGTGCTGTTCACCTGAAGGGCCATATACATGCAGGAAGGAAAAGGCATAAGCAATCATAAAAAGAGAAAATGCACATAACTAAGGGCAGGAAAAAAAATGAAATAAGGAACAGGCATAACACAAATGAATCAAGTCCTAATTAATGCTACCCACTCACTAATGCTCTTTTGCACGCACGCACACACACACACACACACACACAAAAGAGCCTTCCAGATGCTGCAGACATTCAATAAAAATGCTGCATGCAGCTCTTTTAACTCATGCCAATGGCTGGGAAATACTTCTGGAACAGTGCATCAAAACACACCATTGTGCAAAGCCTAGCAAGGAAAATAGCTTGATTTACCGTACTTATCCAAACCCCAAGCCAATACTTTTGAAGGTCTGCAATGACTGGGATGGTGGTTCAAGAGTTAATATAAGGATGTAGTTTGAGCAGTCTACAATTAAGTTACAGGCATTGATGTTGCCTTTAACGGTCCATTTTGACGACTGTGGTTATGTCATAACACCAGATGGCTGACTGAGAATGTGCGCCGAGAAACCCGACTGGTCCCACCGACCATGCATAAATAAAAGATGGGTGGCAAACCGGATAGCTAGTTCAATAGAAATTAATCTAGGTAAATTCATCTCAAAAGTGGTCCATCTCAAAGGTATGGACAGAGATGAAAACAGCGTACTGTTTGAGGAACAAAGTGATGAGCAAACAAGTTACACTAAATAATTGTGTCAACAAAGTGAGTGAGTCATATGTAATTTAAATTGTGAACTAGCATGGTATGCGAGAGTAGAACTTGAAGCAACTTAATTTTTAAAGTTTCCATACATTCTGACTACTTGACTGGCTGCAGCTCCTAAGCACCAGCCAGCAAGGCCCAGTTGTCCCAAGAGCATCCACCATCTTTGCGCATGCTTTACGATGCCCAATACAGCTGCCCCGGGCTCTGCTAAATCCCAACATGGCTTGGACTTGAGCAAATATGGTAAGCCTGCAGAATGACCCGTAGTGCAGCCATGTTTTGGCTACCCACTTTATTTTAAAGACAGGTTTGAAGAAAAAGGGGTAAAATAGGTTGAGAAAGGAAACACACTTTCCACACAACTAAATCAAAATAACTTGTCTTCTAGTGCCTGTTCAGAAAGGTACGGAGATGGTGGTAGTATGCATGATGAGGTGACCAACTAAATAGCACTCTGAATGCTAACCTGTGGTAGTGCTCACTAAGAATTGAAAAGTTCATTATTATAACTGATTCCATGATTTCCCTAGCAATAGATTACTTGACAGTGTTTCATGAACCAGAGCTAAAGCTGCCCTAGGCCAAACTGCGAGGCTCCGAACTGGGTTGAACTACAGAGGCCTCTATATCCTCTAGAACACTTACAACAGCATAGTTGGCTGAAGTGACTGCAATTCAAACTTGCTGAAGTAATGGTTGCAGTGGCCTACATTTTTTTTTGTCACGGACGGTACGCAAGCATGACAAGATCTCAATGTAACAAGTAGTAGTAAAGGGACACACATACATATAATATATATATATGATGATGCCAGCTTTATAGCACCTTTCTATAGAATAACTCACTGCCTCTTCACAACACTATGCAAAGACTATTTAGAAGTGTGGAATTCAGCATCACACAATCTGCAAGACCCCTGGCGCAGCTATGCAAGCATCCCAACTTTGTAGCCCCTTGCATTGCAATTTTATCAGCAACTAGGACATCTCTAGGCACAAAACCAACATTGTGAGGTTCCTAGAAGAGTAACCTACTAAAAGGGAATCTAGAATATAGATTGATTCAATGTTTGCCTTTAGTGTCCGTCTAAAAAAAGGTAAACAAAAGCACATACAGTTGCAGACAGATGTTTTTCCAGAACTGAAGGGGACAACAAAAATGCCCGATTATTGCTTCCAGGGAAAAAAAATAATTTTGTTGCTTACAATGCTAGCATTATGGAAGACCCATTTGCAGACATCTTGATTGAACTTGCGCTTGAGCGAAATAACATATGCTGGCAATTTTGCAATAGCCAAGGGTGTGGCACCACATTTAAGTTCAAATTTCATGTAGCCTCATGTACCTTGAATTGAAAATTAAATTCCGGGGTTTTACGAGCCAATACTACGATTTGACTATGAGGCACGTGGTAGCGGCGGACTCCGGATTAATTTCGACCACCAGGATATCTTTACGTGCCTCCAGTGCATGGCACACAAGAGTTTTTTCATTTCGTCCCCAATGAAATGTAGCCGCTACGGCCGGGATTCGATCCCGCGATGTCGTGCTTAGCAGCGCAACACCGTAGCCGCTAAGCCACCATGGTGGGTAGCCTCATGTAACTCACGTGTGGTCACAATACCATGAATTGTCTATGTTGCATGCTACCTTCACTGCAGAATGATGGCAGTTAAATCAGTGCTGTGCGAATTCAGTTCGGAGCTTTCTCCCTACAGACGAATTTTCGCCATTGCACAGAGTAAGCACAGAGATAAATTTGGTAGGTGTATGGTTCCTAGTAGTTGCTGGCTGTTTGCCTGTGGACTTGAATGGTATTTGCTTGGCTGTCATTCCACTGGCCTGTGCTCATGGCCTCGGGCCCAAACGGGGATTATGGCTGTTGATAACATATTAGAAGCATACTTCCCATAACAACTAGTCATCCTGCCGCTGTGTTGGCCAGCAGTGAGCTTTATTTTCGCCATGTTCAAAGGGTTAACCAGTGCCTTCGCAACCAAAGAAATGTTGTAAGCCAAGTTAATAATGATCTCTTTGCAGCATGCATATGGGAAGCAGAAAGAAATTGCCTTGCCAATTAAAACAAGCGTACGGGTGATAACCTTGTTCAAGGGCACCACCTCGATATAATGAACTTCAATATAATTAAATTCTCGACAAAACAAAGTATTTAACTTTTTGTAACCTCTTTTACATAGAACACCATGTATTAAAAACCTCAATATAACGTGTATGCGATTTCAATATAACGAAATTTCACCGCCACCATAAAGGAATGCCGAGACAATAAATAAAGACTTCCGCCGACTCAAATGGTCAAGCGTTTGAATTACATGTGGCTGCTTGCAAACACACCTCAAATCGCGCACTGCGCGCTGGCTGAAGGAGCCACATTGTGTTCTGTATAAAATCCTAGTGTGGTAAGATCCTATCGTGCACTGCGTGCTTTAGGTGTGAGTGAAAGTGTGGAGGGTGAGACAAGAAAGATGGTGGCTTCGCATGGCTGTAAGTGGGGCTGAGCGCACATGTAGCTGCGCACCCTCCTTTAGAGGTAATCTGCCACGTGCGCTAAGAGTGGGCGTGTCGAGATGGCGTGGCACAATGTAAGCCATCTTACCGCGCATTCAGTATTGGAGGTTTTTTTAGTCTCAAGTTTTGGTAGCCTGTTGGAGCGAGAGGCAGACCAAGCATTCGCTCCCCGCTGCTGGCACTTTTCCCCAATAGTGTCGTCCCAGTGTGGGCAATGCTACCAGCTGCGGGGGCAGAGTGCACACAAAAGCGTGGCTGGCTTTGCTCAATTCGTACCGCCAGGAAGATATCGTTGGTGTACACGCATGAAACAGTATCATTCATTGCCGATTCTGAAATTTATCAAAATGATTTGTTTTCTCACTGAAATTTGCTTTCTTTGATTGCCCAATAATTTGGAAAATTTTGCGGCGCCTTTCTGTGCAAGAAAAATTGATCGGTGACTGTACTTATTTGCATAAGAGGATGAAGTTCAATAGAATGAAATTTAGATACAACGAAGCAAATTGCCGATTTTACCGCTTTCGTTATGTCTAGGTTTAACTGTACATACACATGTGCCTCAAAAATTGACATTGTACAGTGTCCTCAGTTGTCGTACAATGGTTCTACGGAGCAAATGGTGGCCCAACGACAAAGTCTGAATAATCGAACAGCTCCAAAAAATCGGCCGCTTACAGTAAATAACTAAATGCCACTTGCCTCGGCAAAGCCTGAGGGCAAGAACTATTCCTTTTGTGGCTAGCAATAATAAATTACCCACCTTTGGTTCATCATAGGTTGGAGTTTCTAGCTCCATGTCTTGGTCACTTTCGTCTAAGGTTGGAGGGTCCCATTGGGTTTCTCTGCAAAGAAAGATTCCTTTAATTCGTCGGTTAAACCTTATATAGAATAGTTACTATATTAATTAGTACTTCGACTATCATAGCAGGCATTCACAGCACAAAGGAGTTTGTGGCAAACAATAGCATGCAAATATGAAATAAAAAGCAATAGTGTTTCGATCTCCAGAGGCGCAAATGATTATGGTATCGCGGCGCAACTGAGCCTGGAGTGAGACTTTTGCGGCTGTTTGGAAACAAAATGGAGTTCAAGCCGCATGTCGGGAACGGCAAAATCTAACCCGTTTGAGATAAACATTCTCGTGGCCCGTGCCGTTCAAAGTACCAGGAACGGGCAAACAGCCCTGAACGACTTGCTTTCAGCTATGGGGATATCCCAAAGAGGCCTGGACCACAAGACGTACCAAGGACACTTGTAGGGAAGACTGAAACTAATAATAATAAGGTTATGTGCCAAAACCACTTTCCGATTATGAGGCATGCCGTAGTGGAGGACCGGAAATTTCGACCACCTGGGGTTCATTAACGTGCACCTAAATCTAAGTACACGGGTGTATTTGAATTTCGCCCCTATCGAAATGTGGCAGCCCTGGCCGGGATACGATCCCGCGACCTCGTGCTCAGCAGCCCAACACCATAGCCACTGAGCAACTACAGCAGGTGAACCCAGCTTCAGAAAGAATGGTATGAAATACATTAAAATAAGCTTTAGATTTAAGACCAGTACATAAAACTACATAAACCTAGAAATTTTCATCAGTCTAGCTCAAATATTAAAGAAAATAATTAGAAACCCCACATATCCGCTTAAGAGATCCTCTCGAACCCAGGCATGCGGCAACAGTTCCTTACGTGAGGACATGCGAAGTGAGCTTTCAGAATACGCTTGCTTCCTCTATCGGTCCTTCGCTGTAAGGAGGCCTCACGTAAGGTTAGGAAATAGTCGAATGAAAGGAAAGTTTCATTGTTTGAGCCTAAATGGAAACATCCGTGGTAGCAGATGCTCAAATGATTGAATTACAAGCGGCTGCTTCCAAACACGCCTCTCAAATCGTGCCCTGCATGTTGCAGGACTAAGTGGAGCCACATCATGCTCTGTATTAAGTCCAAGTGCGACAACATCCTATGGTGCCTTGCGCACGGTGTACAGTCAACGACTGAATTTTCGGACGCCCAAATTTTCGGACATGCCTGATATTTCGGACGTCTTCGCGGCACCGCCACGAGCCCCATAGAATCAATCTATAAGGACATCTGAAGTTTCGGACGCTCGAACCCCCCACCGTCCAATTTTCCAGACTTTTTGGCTCCTCGCACAGCGCCCTTGCGAAGGAAATCGACTTGCAGCCCAAGCATATCACCGCTCTGAACCACAACTAGCCGAATCTAGCCGTCACACACCTATTTCGTCTGGCCACGCTGGCTATGTTCATCGCCGCAAATGGCCGCACTTCCGCCTCCGGCGGAGTTTCCGGAGCGGTGCTATATAGGTGTTCTGTGGTGCTATTTCGTTTGTTTGCGCAGGCCACGTTTTGGCTAGCGTGGTGTGTGGTTGTGCTGTTGTGTCAAGTGTGCTCTGCGACGCTAGGCCTAGGTGCTTCGACGCTCGTCAGCGAACTCCACTGTTCGCAACTTGAGGATTTCGCTTGCCTTCGATGGCCCCCACTTCGTCTTCGTCGTCCTCGCCTATGGCATCGAAGCGCGGAAAGCAGTACCGTACCCACGGAAATAACTTTTGAACAGTTTGTTGACGCTGACAACGAGCTCAACTTCTGCGCAGAACTGACTGACAAGGGAATAGTCCGTCAGGTTGTGGGGGATTCAGTAGACTCCGATGTTGAAAATAAGGAGCCAATGCCTGCGCCGCCTACAAGCGCCGAGTTGACGCGAGCACTGTTGACTCTTTCATCGGTGTACAGTGCTGACATGACCCTTGCTCAGATCGAGGTGAATATGATCGCATGCAACCGGAACGCCGTCCAAACAATCAACAAGTTCTTCAAGCCACTGCAGCAATAACACTGGCTGCCCGACGATGGACATGTACATAATAAACCGGCAGTCGGCTGCATACAGAGTTTTTGAACGCCTCTTTTTATAGCACGTTCATTGATGCTTTGGCAGGGTTTCGGAAGCGTGGTACTTCGCCCTTTACCTCTAGATCCGAGAAAAAAAGAAAAGAGGTGCGTTTTTTTGCATGCATTCATTTTTTCGGACTGCCTGAATTTTTGGACGTTTTTACGTTCCCTAGAGGGTCCGAAAAATCGGTCGTTGACTGTACTTTGGGTGCGAGTGAAAGGAGTGAAAGTGTGCGAGGGTGAGAGAAGAAAGATGGTGGCTTCACGAGTGCTACCTCCTCGTGCAAGCAAAGGAAGGAGAGGGAGGGGAGCATGCTCGCAGTAATGCAATTGCCCAATATTATAGAAAATTGTGTGCCCCCTTTCCGCGTAAGAAAAATTGATCAGCGACTGTACTTAATTGCATGAAAGGTTGAATTTCAATACAAGGAAATTTCTATATAACTAAGCAAATTGCCAATTTTACCAGGTTCGTTATATCGAGGTTTAACTGTACCAGGCTGGGTTGTGAGGCTGCAGTTATGTTCAGCTCTTTCTCAGGTCCCATTGTCCATTAACTTATTTGGTCACAGAAATCAACAGTCTACTGTTATTAAACAGTCCCAAAGCTTACAGGTGGCCCTTTTCTGTACACCTAACATTTCTTCCTGCCGCCTTCTCGTTTGTGAGCATGCATGAGGTCACCATAGCAACAAGGTAATCATAGCATTGAGCAGTGAAAAAGGGAGTGTGAAATGTTTCATTTGAAACGAATCAACAAATATTGCCGCGAAACAATGCATGGAAGACGTCACCAAAAGACTACTATAAACTACCACCTCTCATTCTACTGCACTCCACCACCAACCGAACGCCAAAAGACATGTTCGTCTATTCAATACATGTCGAGAGCAGCCATCGACACCACAATGTTAAAGTGACGTAATCCGGAACTACTAGATGGTGCTGTTTATTTTCCGGTTTTGCTAAAACAGCCAATCCGCATGCGCTATTGGCGGAGGCATGGCCAAGGCAATAGATTCGCGGAATGTGAATGTCTCAGAATGCGGGCCCCGATTTCCAGGGTCCCTTTGTGCTTGCCGCCTGCTGTATGAACAGCTTAGCTTCTGTGGTGGCTCACCTGGTAAGAGCATGGTAGTAGTAAACGTTGCCTTCTTCATCCTTGGCTGTCTTCCAGTGGGGAGGCAGCCGTCCACCTTTCTTGCTTGGAGTGCTGTCTTGCTGCGGCGGTGGACTGGACATACGGCCAGACGATGCTTCATTGTCTGGTGCCAACACCACTGGCTGCTGCTGTTGCTAAATGCAAAAAAGAAGTGCAAAGGTCTATATTTACTACTTTTGCAGCTCTACAGTTTTCATCAGCATATTTTTTTCTCCAGCAGTGGGCAATTATGAATTCACTTGTCAAACACTTGCCACTTGTGGGCTGTTTGCGTTTTCCATTGCATGTAATATTGATGCTTGGATGAGTTTCTCTACTTAACAATAAGGAGTTATGGCCAACTGCATAAAATTTTGCTGTGATGTCGCTCAAATTTTACACTGAATCATTTTGCAAAGGACGCCAGAAAAGCAGGCGCATTTGGCAGTAGATGTGACAAGTAAAAGGCACAAGATTTTGGAGAAAAGAAGAAAGCGTGCTGTATGCAGGTGAGTGACCATTTGCTGTATCAAGCAAAGATAACACTCAATGCACCGACAGCCATGAGGAGAACCCGGATTTTCCGTGGGCATTCAAGCACTCCACATGACATTTACCACTACAGTGCAGTCCACTTATAACGATACCACATACAACGATATATCGGTTATAACGATGGGTCAACATGAGAGTCATTTGATGCATTAGGTCTATGGGGGAAAAAAACATTTATAACGATAGGTTATTCACCGCATATCGGATATAAAGATCAAAATTTTGCCGTCTGGATGGCGTTTTCCGTGCCAAATAATCGTAACATTTGTGCCGCTTAGTTCCCTGAAACGATGTCGAGACGAGGCAATGTTTACCTCCGTAAGTTCACATCTGCCGCCATTACCGCGCAGCACTTCCCGCCCCGCCCGCGCACCGGAGAATAGCTGAGTAGGCGCAGCGCGCCACAAGATGGTGCTAGCTGCTTCATGCGCGTCGGCCACAGTCGCTCCGAAAGAGAGAGAGAGAGAGAAAAAAAAGAAATAGAAAAGCGACCAGCAAAGCGGCGCGGTGGCGCCCGTCCCGCGTCTCTCTCTCGCGATAGCAGGCTGACGCCACTGAAGCAGCATGCAACCAACGGTTCAACCCAGTTCGAAGACGACGCTGACAAAGCGCAAAGCTGTGTCGCTTGACCCGAAGATGGATATTTTGCAGGACTCTCGATGCGGCTTCAAGGTGAGTGCCCTTGTGAAGAAGTATGAGCTCGCCCAGTTAACGATATCAACCATCTTGAAAACCGGAAGCACCGCGATTGTGAAGGCAGGAGCTATCAGCTGCCATGCCGATCAGTGGAAAAGGGTTAGAGACCCTTTGTACGCCGATGTTGAAGAGGCGCTTTACCAGTGGTTCATCACCAATTGCTTCAAAAAGGCGGGTTTTGTGCGTAAGGACGAACTTCCCCAACCCACTGAAACCAACACGGTGGAAGCCGCTGACATAATCGAGCTCTGGGAGCTCGTTCCTACTGGTGACACAAGTGGTGCGTCGAAGGAGGAGTTTTTGACTGCAGACAGTGTCGCCTCGTTCTGTGATGAGGTCACCGACGAGGCGATCGCCGAAGATGTGCTGTCTCGACAGATGCCAAAGTTGTGCGACGGTGGTGACAGCAGCAGCGACAGTGACAACGAGATTGACAGTGGCTCCTTGACTCCGACCTTGATGTCCACGCAAAGTGCACTGTCGTCGATAGACTGAAAAGATCTGAAAGATCTGAAAAGATTATATATAAAAAAAAAAAGCAGACTTTTTCGTTCCGCCAAAAGGTCATTAAACGCTGATCGATGGTTAGCATATACATCCGCTGCAAAAGCCTATACAAGCGCTTTAAACATGTCCAAATTTAACTTCTTTAACTCAACCCTACCGTCTCTGATAAAAACTAACCCAAAACGCTTTTGGAACGTTATGAAATGTACCAAAGATAGCGTTATAAGTCTCGTAAATGATTCAGGCGATCAAGTTCTGAATCATCTTTGCGCTTCTGTACTAAACAACACGTTTGCCCAATCATTCTGCACAGAAAATTTAAGTGACTATTCCCCTTTTACATCCGTTAACTTTGCGCCGATGGATCCCATTGCCCTAGACCCAGCAGGTATACGAGCCAGAATTTTCAAGATAAAGCGGTCATCATCATGTGGTATTGACGGTATTAATTCCAAGTTTCTCCAAAACACTGCAGAATACAGCTCCATCATACTTATCTTTATTTTTACTAGATCACTCAACGACAGTGCCCGACCCATTGATTGGAAAACCGGTAAGGTGACCCCGCTTTTTAAATTGGGAAACACACATCAGCCTTTGAATTACAGACCCATCTCATCAACATCGGTACCCTGCAAAATTTTTGAGCACATCATTTTCACTCACCTTGTAAACTATCTTGAATCAAACAATTTTTTTAGCCCTTATCAGCACGGTTTCAGGAAATCTTTTTCTTGTGAAACACAACTAATAACATTCACTAATGACTTGCATGTGTTCTTGTACTCGGGTTTTGCGACAGACTGTATTCTTTAGACTTTTCTAAAGCCTTTGATAAAGTTAATCACCAGTTACTTATCTATAAGCTAAGCCTTCTAAATATTGACCCTTTAATATTCAAATGGATTTGCAGCTTTCTTTGTAATTGTACCTAATATGTAACCATCAATGACAATGACTCACCAGAGGTGCCAGTAGAATCGGGTGTACCTCAAGGCTCTGTGTTGGCGCCTTTACTCTTCCTCATCTATATTAACGACCTGCCTAATCAAATCACAAGCTCTGTTTGTTTGCCGACGATTGTGTAATTTACCAAAAATTAACTAATGATTCTGATAAGCTTACATTACAATCAGACCTTGATAACGTTACAACCTGGTGCTCCCGCTGGCACATGAATCTTAACACTTCAAAATGTAAATTCATGAGAATCTCATGCAGCCAAGTATCTTTTTATAACTACCATCTTAACAACATCCCACTTGAATCAGTATCTTGTTATAAATACCTCGGAGTGCACATCACAAATAATCTCTCATGGAAACGACATATCAAACACATTACATCAAAAGCTAACCGCATGCTGGGCTATCTTAAACGAAATTTTCCACTCGCACCTTCTTCCCTGAAAAAACAGTTATATGTCACCTACATTCAGCCTAATCTAGAGTATGCATCCTCAATAAGGGACCCTCATCAATTAACATTAATTAACAGCTTAGAAGCTGTGTAGAATCGGTCCGTTCGTTTTATTCTTAACAATTACCAGCGCACAGCAAGCGTAACTAGCATCAGACTTGCCCTCAACATATCTCTCCTTCCCAAACGCAGAAAAACCGCTCACCTTTGCCTGTTCCATATAATATACCACTTAATTCCTACACTCAAGTCACACTTTATCGAACCAGCCTCTTTTACTTCTGCACGCTTGGACCATCGTCATAAGGTGAACATCCCATTCCACAAAACATCTACCTATGGTAATTAATTTCTTCCAAAATCATGCCAGAAATGGAATCATCTGCCGGATCCACTAGTCTATATAACTAACACAGATAACTTCCGTAAGGCACTTACTAATATTATCTAGTATGCCTTGATGTGAATGTATAACGAAGCAATTCCGTTTTCTACTGATCAGTATTGTTTATAAGTTTTCTTTCTTTATTATCTACCTAATCTACAAACAGTGTATTTTGTATTACGCTTTATTTCTATCATTATGTGCTTATTGTCTCACTCTAACTTGTCCTATATACCATGTATTTATATTTAATCTGTATTACCGAAGTTTTCCGTTTTTCTTTGTATAATTATTTTTTGTTACTGTAATATGCATTATCATCTGATTAGTATTTGTGTTTTCCTTTCTCCTTTCTTGCATACTTATCTGTATTTATTAGCCCCTCCCCTCTGTAATGCTTCATTGTAAGCCCCAAGGGTACTATAAATAAATAAATAAATAAATAAATAAATAAATATTTAAAAAAATTAATTCTTGGGTTTTACGTGCTAATTTTCACCAGATAATTTTTGCATATAGCTAATATTGAAATGCTGCTGCGGTTGCCAGGATCAAACCTGCAAAAACTAAGGTGTTGCCACTAAAGAACTTTAACTGGAGTTGTATGTACAGTCTTCTCATTTGAACAGACCCTGATAATTCGACAAAAAATGTCCGTTGTATCTGAAGTCCCTAATATCCTAAATGTTTCACTTCAGAAACTTCGGTCATGATGTATAAAGACGTCATTACAGAGAGTGAGTGACAAACATCCAAAGTAAAAAAACAACAACAAAAAAAGTAGCAGTTTCACCCAAGAGGCAAAGTATCAATTGAGATAGCAAATTAGTAGACAGCTATGTGAAGTAAGGATAGTAGCTTTATTGGCCGTATAAAGTTGTAGACATTCGCTTACTAACTAAATTAACAAGCATGTTGTGACATGTGCACAGGTAAACATGTACATATCTCGCTCTGTGATCGTGGAAAGTTGCTGTCGAAACGATGGTGTGAGGAAGTGCGACAGCAGCAGCGAGCGAATTGACCTTTGTTCCGTCTCTCGCTTCAATGCAAACTAAACATTTACAGCACAGCGCATACGAAGCTATCAGCAGTGCGCGCACTTTGTACACATCGCAGATCGCTTCCACGATATGGCGCTTGCGTAACCGCACCGTAAGCACCAGCCACCGAAGTAGAACCCCTCCCTCCCTTGTCTCCTCCCCCGTGCCTCGCGCGCAATAGGAGGACGCGCGTCCGCCCCGCCTTCCTTTCTTGCATGCGCAATATTGAGCTGCAATCGTCGGCTGACCCTTGCAAGTCAGTTGTCAGCCCATGTCGACATTGGCAAAAGTAAGTTTTATGCGCCTGATTTTGACACAAGAATTGCGCCGATTTCGTGCGCTGTAGCCAATAGTCCGTTGTAGCACAGACCATTAAAAGCGAACTTTGTTGCATTAATTAAACAGGTAGAGCAAACTAAGGTTGAAATATGCTTCATTACATCCAAGAGTCTTTTGCATGCGGGTCCATTGTAATGAGCATAGACTGTATTTGGGACATACCAAGGACTCCTCCGAGGGCAAGGCCTGTGAGATAGAGGGCAGGAAGTAGACTTGGGGATGCACGCCCTGTGCTGGACTCGCAGCCATGCTGGCACCCACAGGGCCGTAGCCAGGGCCATATCCAGTGGCCACTGGTTGTGGATTGGCTGGGTATGTGGTGCCTGGCACCATGGTTGGTGCACCTTCAGGGGCCCCAGTCCCTGGCGTAACCACAGTATAGGGTACAGCAACCGGTGCATGCTGCAATGAAGTGATCACAGTTGAAGTCCCATAGACTGCTCAAGTGTGCAAGCATTATGTACAAATGCGGCAAAACCAGATACAGTAAAACCTCGTTAATTTGGAAAATCTGATAATTCGGACTCGTCTTTTAGTGTTGGCAGGGGTATGCATTATGTAATGCTATGAAAATCTTGTTAATTTGGACGTATTTGGCCACATATTGTCTAACTCGGACAACTCTCTGAGCTCAACGACCACTGGAGCGTCGCAAAGGTGCAACACAAAGGGGCATAAATGGGATTAGTACATCGCTAGTCCGCATCGCCATAGTCATCAGTGGAAATCACACGTGAATGACTGCAATTCCAGAATGCTTGGTACCTATTTGTGCCTTTAAAACCTTTATTCTTGCGTTTACCACCACGCATAGCACTGCGTTGGCCACATGCCTTCTTGACTGCGTAGTTGCCATAAATGATCGCACCGACAGCGGCCGCGGCTTCATCCACGGCAGTTGAGGCAAACACTAGTTTCACTGACTCGGTGCATGCATCGGTTGCATGACAATATAACTGCGTAGTCTCCATCTATGATCTCGTCGATAGTGACCACAGTTTCATCCACAATTGAAGCAAACTGTAGTTTCTATTTGACTTAGTTCGTGGGTTGGCCACGTGCTTTCAGCACTGCAAGATTGCGTCGATAGCGGCCGCAGCATCGTCTACAGCGGTCGCGGTAAGCAGTAGTTTCGTTTTGACAAGCTTTTGAGGATGAAGAGCACTGGCTACATTGTGATAGACAGCGACCAGCTCACTGGCAAAAAAATCATCAGGATGTGCACACAGTAGTAAAAAGCCTGTCTCAGGGACCCAATTTTTTATTAGTCATATCATAAGAAGCCAACAAACACTGACACCAAGGGCAACATAGGCGAAATTACTTGTGCCAAAGGTTGTGGAATTGTTCCCCACCTGCGGCAAGTTGCTTTTTCATCCACTTTCATTTCCATTAATTTATCGTTTCTTTATTTCATTTATTAAGCACAAGTAATTTACCCATGTTGTCCTTGGTGTCAGTGTTTGTTGGCTTCTTATGATATGTCTAAGATGAAGACGCATGCCGCGACCGTGCTATGAAGGAAGTTGCGAGGCCTTTGCCACTGCAAGCACTAATGATTAATTGGTGCTAGCCACGAGATGACGAGAAGTGCAGCTTTTGCACTGCTTTTGTACAAAATGGAAACATGATTGGCCCATTCACTCAGTAAATAAAAGCATGTTGACATGGTAAGCATTTGTTCATAGTTTTCTTGATACCCTCAATAATTTGACATTTGTTTATAGTTTTCTTGATACCCTCGATAATTCGACATTTGGTAAATTCGGACATTTTTTTTGGTCCAGTGAAGTCCGAATCAACAAGGTTTTACTGTACTCAGAGGTCGGACGGTGTTGCCCTCTTTGTTGTAGGCTGACGAGATGGTCACCTTTATTCGTATGACATGCATGACAGTTTCTGGGCTTGATCCAGGCAATTACTTTATTTATTTATTTATTTATTTACTTATTTATTTGTTTGTACATACTGCAGCACCACAGGAGGGCTTTGCAGGAGTGGGTAAAAATAGTGGTGAACAAAAAATAAAGTGAAATCAACAATAATTCTTATAACATTTCTACGACAGTCAAAGAACTGGAAAATAATTTTCATTGATTCTTAAAAGCAGCGAAACAGCAAAATGCGTACATAAAGTATAAACTAAACCTAATCTAAGTAGTTACACATCCCGTTAGGAATTCCATACTTCTATAACACGTGTTGATAAAAAAACATTAGGGCATGTTTTCAGTCTTTCAGGCAAGAGTACATATACACCAATGCAAAATATTTTTTCTCACTTTACGGTCACCCTAGAAAAATTTCGGTAAATTTTTCCAAGAAGAGTTGGAATCTGCAATAAAGAAAAATCTACCCAGGGCGGTCGCGTATGGCGAAAAAAGTCGACCTTAAAAGGGTAAATGCCAAGCAGTACCAAACCAAACAGAAAGGCTAATAGTGTTTTAGTATAGTACCTGAACAGCAGGGTACACAGCAGCTGTAGCACTCTGCTGCTGAATGGGAGACAGCAGTACAGGTGTGTCAGGAGCAGCTGCGTCGTAGTCAACAGTTGGCAGAACTTCTAAAGTTGTGCCAACAGGCTCCCCTCTGGCCACTGGTTGTGAAGGAACAAGAGGCAGCTCTGGAATTCCTCTGTCGGTGCTGTCCAAAGTGGGAGAGGAGACCGGGTCGAGATTTTGTGGCGTCACATCCCCGCTGTCCGGGGATAACGGTGGGGGCAGTGGGATCTGCATTGGGTCTGTCAGGTAGGCAGCCTCTGATTGCATGGGGGCTGGACTAGGTGGCTTGTTGGTCACGTTGCTAATTGCTGCAGCCAAGGCCTGGTAGTCCTGCTCAATGAGAAAGAGAGAGGGAAATATTTACTTTTTGAAACACTCAGTTCTATCACGACATCAGCATTGCCATTCTTTTGTGCACAGGTTTCACTAACTAAATTCGAGAACCGTTAGAATCAGCCGCTTGTAAATACATTACATATCCCCAGTGGCAAAAACCAAGCTAGCATTAATCCCTTAAAGGGCCCCTCACCAGGCCACATAGCAAATTTTAGTTATACGTAGGAAGTTATTACGTGCCCTCTAGGGAGGGTTCTACCGAAAAAATTTTTCACACTGGTTCATTAATAGAAATATTTCACTACCATGAGCCCATGATTTCAGAAGGCACAAGCATTACTGCCAACATAATCACTCTCTCCGCTTGCCCCTGTCTAGCCTCCGCAAGTGAAATTCCTTCCTTGCGTTCTTCCAACATGGAGCTGGAGGATCGTGTGGCACATCAACACGGGCCCCGCCTTATTATTTTTTTTTCAATGCGTACCCAACACATTTTTTTCTATGCCTATTCAGTGAGGAAACCCATCCATCCGTCATGTGAGACTATTGCTTTCAAGATAGGGCCCATAGAAGTGAGCGAATTGACCTTCGTGCTGCCTCTCGCATCAACACCAACTAAGGGTGAAAATACAGCGCACACAAAGCTATCAGCACTCTGTGCACTCTGTCCTAATTGCAGATCACTTTCAAGCTAGGACCTGCACGGCCACGTCATACGCAGCTGCTGCTGGTTGATAATGGTTTGCATAGAGAGAAGGTAGCATCATTGACCACGTCTACGTATGAGGTTTACCAAATGTGACACTGTTCAATTACGTCACGTACTACAGCACAGATCAATCAGTGCTCATCTTCCAATCTGAAGATAGAGAAGAAATGCATCAAGAATGAAACAAGAGACAGTGTACATAATAAATGTTAATGTTTTCTCTTCAATTACAGTATCTCTTTTGCCATTTCATATTCCATTTCCACATGAGTAAACATCGCTACTACTCGCCTCTTCTTCGTCGTCTCATGCTGGTCTTGGTTAACATTTCAGCGTTGCAACTGAGCTTCTCCGTTTCACGATTGTTTAGCCGTGTTTCTTGCAACTACAGTAGAACCTTGTTCATCGGCACATTTGGATTATCGCCTACTAAAAGCGTGTAGTATGCTACCAATGGCACCACACACCACACACTGTAAAACAGATAGGCTGATATGCTTATCACTATAGGACTGGTGATGACAGCTGCGAATGCTGTGAGCGATGACCCCGGAGAAGATTTGCTGGTACCGAAAGAAACTGAGTGCGTGCCGGCACTTTCACGTGAGCCAGGCGGGTGTGTACTGTAGTGAAGTTGCCATGGCGGGCTGTTCTCGATTGCGCGCACATTGCATATTTTCTTATTTACATGGGATCTAGCGGCCGAAAAACTTATACGATTGCAGTTGGGCTACGCACTGAACATTGGTGCTGAAAAATTGTGTTTTCTGGGAATGTATGAACCAGTAAAAAATGAGCGTAACTCTATTGGGTCATTTTCTTGCGTTCTCGATTGCGAATGCTGGTGCCGGGAAAACGTACGTAACGGGAGCGTATTAAGGAGGTTCTACTGTATACCAAATGCTGCAGCATATGACGACGAAACAGCAGGTGACTAATAGCAAATGCTTACACATCATTTAGATAACTCACACAGGAGATTCTGCGCGTAAAGATTTTTTCTTGCTTTCTTGATGCACGGCGCACTTCCGCTGAAGTCTTGCGTGCGAGCTGTTGCATTTGTCTTGTTTTGCACAATGCATGATTTTGCACGCTGTGCACAAAAACACCTCATTAGCAATATGTAAGTCAGTGCTACACAAACATTGAGGCAGACGCAAGTGGATCACAGCGCATGATCATGCGGTGGAACATGTTGTAAAATCACATAGTTTTGCTCTCTGCTCGCACGAATGCACAACATCGGAACAAGCAGACGAAACGGAAGTACATCTTTCTTGCTATGGTACGAAGTAAAACAAAGGACATGAAGATGTTCGGATGGTAGTTTTTATTATTTTCTGAATTTTAATTCATCTATTGAAGCAACGGATTAAACAGATCACTGCTGTTGCTTTGAACAATTCTCAAGTTCACATGTGTGAGCAACGTCCCAGCACAGCGAACTACATAGGCACACTTGCGAGTTTGACATCGATTCTTCGGCTGGGAGCATGGCACCCGCAAGAAGGGCACAGGGAGTTGAGTTTGAAATTTAAGCTCCTTCCGTGACGTGTAGGGATGCAATACTTAGCAGACATGATTGTTGATGCGCATTGTATGCACTGCGCTTGTCAGCTCGAACCCCGGCAGCTGGGTAAACTAGTGCCTGTGGCATTGGAAAGCCATAGCTCTGGAGTGTGCTTGGAAAGTACAGCGGTCAGAACTGCACTGGCTTCATCGGAAGAGGATCAAACCTCAACCGTTTCTGGCCTCGGTGTCTTTCTTGATAGCCGCAGCCAAGTCTGAGTACCCATGTCTCCGTAAACAGTACCACAATGGCTTATTGTTATTTAACGGTCTGAAATGCTTCAATAACATGGTTAGGAGACAGAAATATGGCCACAGATAGTGTGTAAAATCTAATTCAATAAAAACGATAATAAAATGTCTACCACTATCGATGTTGTAAAAACTCATTGGCGATTTAGCAGCAAATACGGGGGAAAGGTCCTAGCATGATCCCGGATCCACGATTTAAACTGCGTTCACCACATTCCAAAGTGTTCTTCAGGAGCTCTGACGGTAGTCCCGAGCAGATCACTGTCAGTTGCACTATTTACCATACTTACTTAATTTTAACGGGAGCTTTTTCATTATTTTGGTTGCCTGAACTCAGCCCTCGCGTTCCATTCGAATAGCAGGAAGATTGGCGAAATCGACCCTTTTAAAAGAAATACAGTTGGCTTCCGTTAATTCACCCCGATGGGACCGACAAAATTATCAAATTATCATTCATTCATTCACAAAACTTTATTAGTGTCCTGAAGCCCGGTCTTTTCAGACCGAGGCGGGCCGCGTCCACGTTGGCACCGCCAGGCCGAGCCTTATGGCGTCATCGTGGACCCTCTGGACAGCCCGTAGCTGATCTTTATATGAAGAGCTTGTTAACAACTTGTACCAGTAAAGCCATTTTTCTTCGGGGTCGGCGAGAGTCGCGGGACAGCCCGCCAGCATGTGTCTGATGTCAATGATGCCATCGCACACGTTACATTCTTTCCTAATTTCTTTTTCGGGGTGAATTTTATTTATGAAATACGGAGTGGGGTACGTCCCGGTTTGCAGTAAACGTAGCGTGACTGCCTGAGCCCTGTTCAATTTTACGTGTGGCAGAGGGAATTGCCTACGGCCCAAGTAGTAATATTTAGTGATGTCGTTGTAAATTATCAAGCAGATCAAATTTAGCAATATGCAGGAAAAAATGTCAAAGCACATGGCTGGTTCATCTGGCAGTATTCACCCGATTTTAACATGCCCTCCAATCAAATGCACGCCCATTTTCTAAATGTCCGAAGCATAAAACTAACGTAGAGGTAACATTAAAGCTCCTAAATAGAAATCTAATGCGCACCCAATTTTTAGCAAGAAAAATGGGCAAGCATCTAATGTGTTTTGCATAAAGCCCCTCAATTTTTCAAAAGTAGCGCCATTCTTAGATCTTTCCGCCACCGCGCTCACCCTGGCGCATCCTCCTCCACGCCTCCTGTCGCCCCAGCCTCCTCCGCTCTCCCATTGGCCAATCTGTGTCACGTGGAAGCAGGCGCCGCGCTTTTGTATATTTTTCCTTTCCAGCGCGCGCCGACCTCCATTGTTGGGCCGGCGCGACGAATGCACGGCAGGCGGACTGACGGAGTGCGTTAGCGTAATAGAATGTGTAGGGCCGAGAACTTAATTGTGATGCCATGCTGCTGCACCTTCGGTTGCCGCAACAGACACAGTGAGTGCAAAACTTTGCCGTCCGGCGGGCGCAACGCAAAAAGAAGTGTGTATTCGCAGGATCGGGCGGGCTGACTTCGAGGAAGTGGCAAAGAACGCACGGCTTAGTGATGTAAGGACCACGGCTACTGACAACCTCTTATTTTGAGCCTAGTTCACACTTTCCGCTTTGAAAAAGTGTGTTCATGCTCTGCGTGGTTTTTAGCGCGTTGTTTGACTTTCTTTTTCGAATGTGCTCTCTGTTTCATGTAGTTTCGTCTTGCAGTGAAATGCACGCATCTGCAGCTGGCCTGTGACATAAAAGCGACTTTATTCAGGGTGTGTTTTGAGCTACACCAGAAGTTAGCACATTCTCGACGCTTTTGCAAGGCTCAATATGACTTACGATGCACTCTTTTAGCTTCGAATGTACGCCCGCATGTATTGATTTGGTTTGTGGTGATTAACGTTTTTAACGTTCCGAAGCGAATAAAGCTAGGATGCAGGTCGTAGTGGATGGCCCCGGATAACATTATCTAGCTCACCTGGGGATGTTTAACGTGCACTTTGATCGTAGAGTCGTACGTGGGCCGGTAAATTCCTCGTTGGCGTTTCATAATACTCGCACGAGTGCGCTAGCGCTGCTATAGAAGTTGGCGCCTCGTCGCAATTGAATTTCTTCAATAAATTTTATTTACTAGTTGTAACAGCTCGTCATTATTTCGTATTATTGACGGCGCCTCCAGGGCACCAAAGCGGCAACGGGAACACCAAAGCTAGAACCAGGGCTGGATGGGGCTCGCCGAAGCCTGTGCATGCCAAAGGGGTATAAGATCGTGGACAGACAATTTTGTATGCGAACACCCCCTGCGACGCCTGCATTATTGTAATGTCACGTGCTCTTCAGAGGCCTCCGTTAGCCATTACTTGTGCCCTCCTGGAGCAGTACTTGTAAAAGAAAAAAAAAAAAAATATATATATCGTCACGATTACCAAAGCACCCCGCAACGAAAAAAAAAACGGCCCTGTTGCCAGGCATTGCTGACCGCACACAGCCATTCCGGCTGTGTGCGGGCAGCAATCTCTCACGCGCCGGCCGAGCAAAAGTATCACGCAGGTACATAAATGAACCTACGAAACCACGTACACATACTTTTATGCTGTCAACACCTGAAACTTTGGTAATTACGCGCGTGTTTGAGTACACCGCGTGCTTGCGTCGTGTTTCAGCAACACGAACTCAACGTCGCGGGCTTTACGCCTTAAATACGCCTTGAATAATGGTCCTTTTCTCTATTTCTTCCGCAATTCCAACACGAAAGATCTCGATTGAAAAAACTGCTGCAGGGCTCGAACGAACTTTTCTGCGGATTTCCTCCCGTAGGGTGTTAGCCGTCGTCTGCTACGGCAGGCCCACCACCGGCGGCGCCACCGTCGAGGCCGCGCCGAGCGGAGGAGGAGGGAAGTGAATGGCGCTACTTTGGGAGATTGAGGGGCTTTAGTTTTGCACAGTGCCGGCCAGTTTCCTAAAGCAAACTTTACTGCATTACAGCTGCGTTATGCAATAAAGCATACCAACACCGTGAACACTGTTTTGTAATGGTGGTTTTAATACGTGCTTTATAACGGAGAAAATACCATAATTTGACATTATGAGCTACCTTTATTACTTGAAAATCTTTCTAGCTAGGGCAGGCCGAAAAAAGCAGTTTTTGATGCGAGATAATGTGTGTCCAATGCATTCACTGTTCCCTCAGCTCTGGCGAGACGCCAGTAAAGACACCGCCAGTAAAGGGGTCAGGTGTGTGCGTGTTGACTGGTCCAATTCGAATTATCCGGCGAAGAACAATCTTAGTACCAAAATAATGAAGGTTTACTGCATTCTAAATCCTGCAGTTTTTAGCGTTATTTGGCAACCTGTACCTTTATGTCTCGACCCAATCCCACAGACAAGCCGAACGAACTCAAAACCAGTTTTTTTGTTCGAATCGACACCATTTTTGCTTGCTTGTGACTGGTGTTTCAGTTATAATGATGCAGTAATCTGCGGCCTTTCATGCTTCGACTCCGTTCATTTGTGACGTTTTGGCGACACAACATGTTCGGTGTAGCGCCCGCTTCGAGAAACGAACAATTGGGATGGCTGAGGAGCTGGGAAACTGCGCCCCAGCTTAGCAGGTCAATGTCAACGAATCTACGATTCAGAGATGGCGGGAACAGCGGGAGGCTATCTTTAAACGCAAAGCTGGTCAGAAGGGTTCTGTTTGCCTGGTTGCTGCCTGGTACTGCACCTGAATGAAACAGTTGTGTGGTCTTTTAGGCACTTAATCTCAAATGCGCTTGATGGCATGGGAGACTACTTGATTCTCGGGCTCTCACTTTTGGAGATAGTTTTGCTTTTGTGTGTCACTGCTCATCCCACCGCCGAACTCCTCGAAATATATGGCCTACAATGCTCTTGGCATGATAGTGAGCTTGGCAAAGCGCCAGAAACACTTGGGGACGCTTTCAGTGCAGAGTCACACCACACTAAATATTGTGGAAGTAAACTATCTCCGAAAGCGACTGCCCAAGATTTCCACCCATGGAAAGCTTCATCTTCTTCTCAGACAATGACAATAAGTGAAGGGAACTAGCTTCTGAATTGTGATTCAATAAGGGTACCATTGTTTTTTTATTTTTGTTCATCTTGTGTTACATTTGCAGCAAAATTTTTTTATTTTGCATGAATGGAAAGTGAACCCTCACGTTACAACCACGGTCGCGTTACACTTCAGTAGAAAGGTGCGCAAACACGCACACATGCACACACACACACTTTTTACCACTTGGATACTCCTAATGTTTGATGTCTTCTGCAGAAAAAAAAAAAAAAACCAAGTAGAAAGTGGCAAAATAACGATGAAGAAGGTTCATCATAAGCCAAAATGCAACACTCACTCATGGTAAGTTGAGGTCATCAAGATCTCTAATGAAGATAAATAATACAAGCAGACCTATTTAACACAAGCAAGTAGCAATAATCATTAGGGGTGCGCGAGCACCAAGGAGTTGCTCACAAATCTAATGTCGAATTGAATCAAGAAAAAAAAATCAGATATCGAACTGGAAATTGAACATGAGAAAATTTAACACAAACTTTTATGCTTACAAATATTGGGCAAGAAATACAATACTGCACAATCTCAGGAGGCAACTCACATTAGGTAACAAGAATCTTGCTAGATATCAGTACTAACTCAAATACCCAGGAATTGAGATGTGCACTACGCTCTGCTCTTATTAAAGAGTATCACAAATTAGTATGCCAGTGCTAATAACTCAGTTCGTATACAAAGGTCTAGAAAATATGTTTTATCATAAGAATCTCTGTCAAATAGAACCAAGTGCTTTCTTTCCCCACTGAGGCTCAACAAATAGTGACGCCCTAGATACCTATGAGGTTTTCAGTTTAATAGTGGGCCATACTGTGCTTAATGGCAACCTTCTACAGCTCGGAAAGTTTTGCTTCCCAGTTTTCTTCCAGAAAAGAGTTTTCCATCTTTATGGCAGTTGGTTTCTGTGGGTTATCGCTAGTTCGTTAAAGCCAATCTGCATGACAGAATAAATCAGGGAATGTGTATCATGTGAATCGGCACCACTTCACGTAGTCATCGGCGCCGACAATAAAGAATTCTCAAATTGGGAGGCCTACAGCAAGTTCGCGTGGCTGTGGACATTATCAGTTAGCTGCATACTTTTGCACCAAACCTTCAAGCCTATGATGCATACTCTTATTTCAATGTCCAATTTGCGCTGTGCAAAAACTTCTGGAATGAGGACAAACAGATGCGGCTAATGATATAATACTTGAGATTATACAAAATTAGAGTTGGGCAAGTCATGTAATGGTTAGAGCAGATAACCAATGGCCTATAAGAGCAACAGAATGGCTGCCAAGGCAAGAGAAACAGCTGAGGATGACAAAAGATTAGGTGGCATGGTGAAACAAGGAAATCTGCAGCCATAAGGTGAAGTCTGCTGGCTCAAGATGTGGGTTTTGTAGCGTGAGCTACACTGGACGAGGTTGAGCAGTTTCGCGTGGCTCCTGCAGAGCCGTGCTGCGCATGCGCGAGGAGCAGTGACGTCGCACAGCACACAGCTGGCGCACCGGAGCCGCTGCCGGCGGGCGCTTCGCCGCCACTGTGCGCACCTCGCTGGTCTGTGCATTCCAGAGGAGTGATGTCACAGCCGCAGCAGATGCACCGGTGCCGGCACGTGCCCAGCTGTGCGCCTCCGTTGCGCAGTAGCCAAGTCTGACGCTGCACCGGAGCTGCTTGATAGCGCCTCTCATTTTGTGTGCATGTGCAGAGGTATCAGTGGGGGTATACACATAGCGGGGCATTTGCCAGTGTGGTATAGCCATGGAGAAGGAGAGCGAAATTGCTGCTCAGTGGCGCAGAAGAACAGAGAAGCTTAACACATCGGATCCCGAAGTAGTTGCCTGGCAATTAGCGGTTGAGCGTAGGAAGAACGAACAGAAAAAGGCTAAACGTGCCATGGGGACACCGGAGCAAAGGGAGGAACGTCTAGCAAAGCGGCGTTGCCAGGAGGCTAAGTGACGTGCCTCAGCGACGTGCCCTGGCATAGCCGAGCTAAGCCACTGCGAATTTTTTGGAGATTGGTGGGAAACACCTTCATCCGGCAGTGGACACGAAACAGTGCCATGTTTGACTCCGTTTGCTTAAGCTGTACTCAACAATGAATACCACAGGCTGATGATGATGACACAATGTTGAGAGAGAAAAGAAGGGGGTGCCATGCACTCACAATGTTGGGAGGGATAGACTGGTGCTGAGTCTCTTCAGGGGGTGGTGCCATCAGTGGTTGCTGTCCGAGTACCAGTTGTGGTTGTTGACCTGGCCCCATCAGCTGCTGTCCAGACACTATCGGTGGTTGACCATGCAACACTGGCTGCTGCCCCGGTACCAGTGGTTGCTGTCCTGGCACCATTGTCTGTTGTCCGGGAACTATTGGCTGCTGTCCTGGCATCATCGGCTGCTGTCCCGGCATCATCGGCTGCTGTCCCGGCATCATTGGCTGCTGTCCTGGCATCATTGGTTGTTGGACGGGCATCATTGGTTGTCCTGGCATCATTGGCTGTTGTCCAGGCATCATTGGCTGTTGTCCGGGTACCACTGGTCCTGGTGCTTGCATCATCACATGGGGGCCCACCTCTGACGGCGAGTTCATGCCAGGAGCCACCATAGGCTGAGGCCCACTCAGCATTGCATCTGCAAATGGGAAGTAGGAACAAATGCTTGAAGACAATCAGAAATGCCACAGTGGAGAGCTCCAAATTGCCATACACTGTATTTCTGGAAATAAACTTTGCCTAGTTAAGAAATTATTTTACTCAGTTCCGACTACAAATGCTGAACTTACAGTACAGCCAAAAGCCCTCGAAGATAGCAATGGCACGATGGGCGTTCCCGACTGCTGCGCACTATAGCTGCACACATCCAAAGTGCTGAGAGTGCTATTTGAATGTAGCGGCGTACGCACGCGGCAGCTTGGCTAGTTCGACATCAACGACGCACTGCATTTGGCACACTGACTCATCCTCGGTGCTGCGCTCTGCGCCTGGCGTGCCTCGTGAGGAATGGTGGTTTGCATCCCACAAAGACCTGCGACAGCGCTCGCTCGCTGGGCTCACTCATAGACGCCTTAGCAGACGCCACTTCACACTTTGTTACTGACAGTGTTTCAAAATGCTTCGATTGACGGACGTGGAGATCGCAGTGGAAGTAGCGGCCAAACTTGAAGACGCTGCCGATTCGTCGGTGGTATTAATTTGACACTGCATGCGCAAAAGCATTGCCGCCGGTTGGCGGTGGCAAAGCCTCCGCTCGCGACTTGGCTCTAAGTGGGTCAAGCTCTTAGTGCGCTTTGAGTAATGTGGCTTAGAATGCATGCGTTTGGGTCGGGACTAGAAGAAATTTAGAATAAAGCAATATTTCCAGTAAAGTGATTTTGTTACAATGAGGGATTACTGTATTCGCCATCGTTCAGTTCGGCACTCGTAGTTGCGGAGTCAGGCTCATTCAGACTGCAAGGGCACCGTTGGCGCCATTTGACACAGCCTATCTATAAATTCACGAGAAATACTTGTTGGAGCCAGCATAGCGCTGTCTGGAACGCTAACTAAACAAGCAAGTACAGCATGGCAAAACGCTGTCCGCAATGCAAACTCAACAAACAGAATGGCGATAGCATGCCATGCAAAGGAGTACTGGAAAAGGATGTGATGATCGCGATGTCGACGAGACCTCACAATTGAGGCAAAGCCTCCAAAATTGGCATTTGTAGTTAAATCTGAGAGGCATAGAGTGGAGACCAAGGCAAGGCCTCAGAGACTACCATTTAGCGTGTAACCTCTGCGGCCTTACTTGATGTCTCGTTGAGGTTGCCAAAGATAATGGTGGCAGAGTTGGCGTATGCTACAGCCACGGATGGAGCCCTGGTAATTGAATGCCGAGGTAGAGGCTGTCCGAAATATTGGTCATCTTTACACATTAAGTCTATGGGGCCACTGGTGGTGCCACAAAACTGTCCATCTACCATTTTTCGAAGTTGTCCGGGACAGCATTATGCAAGATGCAACACTGCAACATAAGCACGTTAACAGCAGCCTGATTGCATGACATGACCTAATGTTTCTTCACCTACTGCCTGTAACCAGATTTGCCATGAATGATGAGCAGTTTTGAATATCTTGCATTAGTGCAACATTTGTACACCAATCCCTGGAACAATAATGTTTATGGTGCTAAACCTACAAAAGTTGAGGAGAACTCACTATGCTGCAGAATGTAGTCTTGTGGAACGGGTGGCTGCGGTGCTGGAATGGGTGCCCCTGTCTGGGGGTCATAATAAGCCACTGCCGGCTGAGGTGCTGAAGCCCCGTACATGGCTGCACCTGTGGCCGGGTCGTAGACATACACAGCTTGTTGCTGCTGCTGCGGCTGCCCAGGAACCATTGGAGCTGCCACTTGTGGAGCGGGGCAGCCACCTAAGAACCAGAAAGAGGAAGGCACCAAAATGACAGCCAATGCATAACACCTTTTTTTCACACCATAATGGTGGATGTGGATGTACAGCCATAAAGCAAGTATGAGGTCTCGTGGACACTGTACTCAACAAGTATGACTACTGTGGTGCTCCAGGGCCATCTTGGTACAAATCAAACCAGTTTTATTTTCCAGTATACTTGCTGGATGGTCACTTTGGGAAAAAAGCTATGTAAGTAGCTTGATATACCCTGAAAGACTTTATTTACAATGCAAAAGCCATCGCACAATGTTTGCACAACTACAGCAGTACCATATAAGTAAAAGCAAGTGAACTCTAAGGGCTTATTTACGAAACTCCAAGCTTATCCAAGAAAGTGCTCAATTTAGCAGAAAGGCATAGTGTTAGATAAAGCATGCTCTAAACAATAAATAGAAGGCTCAGAAATAAACATACCAGCAACACAAAAAACGTAACACTGTCTCACACCTGTACTTGTGCAGCCATAAAAATTAATTTGATACACTAAGATTAGCCAACAATTCATCTGCCAAGTTCACGAGATGCTACTTCAAGGCTTCCTGTAAAGCAAGGCACAGATCACCATATTACCAGCGTTGTGCCCCTCACAATAGGGGCCTCCTCTATCTTAGTGGAGAAGAAACTGGTGATAATCTTGTCACTGAAAAATGATAACACTCTCTCAGATTGCATAGAAAACCATCTGCGCTGATTTCGACACTGATCGAGACAATGCTTGTGCTTGAGCTCCACAGCACATGCACTAACTGCTGTCACATACAAAGCGCATTTTAGGAACTTGCCAAATTCAAGGTTGCAGTCAGATGTCGAGGCTGTCATTATAAAGATACACACTAGCATTATACCAGCACGAAACCTTCAACAAAGTTGCATTAAAGATTTTTCTCTCACAGTACTTGTGTGCCTTCTTATGCATCCTAAATATACTGAACAAAGTGATAGTTGATTTCTGGCAGCACTGCTATAATGAGACCAGAATGTACAGTTGACCGACATGGCGAGGGTCAATTCACTTGCTTCTATTACCTGGTCCATCTTTTCACATGCTGCCATTCCTCATCTAAGCCAGGGCTAATGAATGAACACATACAGAATGACACGTGGTGCCTGTACTTCAATGCACTGCATCAAGTCATGCTTGTTGCTGGTAGTTGTTGGTTCATAGTGCCTGTGCAGATTGCATTTCGTTTTCTCGGCCTTGTTCAAGCTGTGCTAGCATTCTCCAAACAAATTGTTAGCAGCTAGCCCAATCATCCATTCTTTTCTGATGGCAGCTCACCTTGCATAGGCATCATTCCAGGTGGCGCACCCATAAAACCTTGAGGAGCGGGAGCGGGCACCACCATTCCTGGTGGCACTGCAGTGGCAGGGGGCACCATGAACTGTCGCCTCAGGGCCTCCTCCTGGTCTCTCTGCTGCACCTCGAGTGCAAACAGCTGCCGACGTTCTTCCTTGGTCAGCCGCGGTGGCGTTGGAAGCAGTGTCCTGCAGACATTGGGGGTGGCAAGCTTGGCCGTTAGAAGGATGTATAACCTGTTGTGTGGTTAAGTATAGGTGACTGCACACTTCTGTCCAAAATACTAAAGAATCATCTGGCTGTACTAAGAGCACTCCGAGATATTAGCGAGATCATGTGCTCTCTTGCCTAAACCAACTAATGACAAATCAATGCGTCACAATAACTAGAAGTGTGCAAACTCCAAATAGCAGATTTTAAATAGAATATTCAATCGGATAAAAAAGAAAAACAGGGAGAGAAAAACAAAAGCAAGGGTGCGATCGGAGATTGTTGGTTGAAACGTTTGCTCAGTTTGCGTTTGGTTTTGCCTGAAGCAATTGGCCTAGGCTGTGCCGACGGGCACGGCTGATGACACCGGCGCAGTCTAGGCTAGTCGCGCGAGGTGAAACTGAATGCAAACTGAAAGCACGATCTGAACAATGACCTCCGATCGTACCCCAGAATATAAAATATTAGAGAATTTAACACGAACTCCTATGCTCTCAAATTTTGTGGGGAAAAAATAAAAATCAGTGCTGCATGTTCTCAGGAGGCAACTCGCATTATGTACCAAGGATCTTGCTATACTGTTTCAGTAGTTTCATGCAGCACTGTGGAAGCTGCACAATTCTTTTACCGATCAGGGGGGCGAACACATGTTAAAGGTGCCCTTCTGCACTCTGTCGTCCACTAGCACCAAGCGCTGCAGAGCATGTGGCGGCAGCATCTACTAAGACTGCAACTGCTGTTGTGATAGCTTGTGATCAGCTGTTGTGATAGCAGCACTAGAAAATCCTTTCATATTCACTCTGACACCAAAAAGGTGTGTGTCTTCGAAGATATTTTGGGATACGGAGAAGGAGGGCTGTAGAGACGGCGGAAGCGGAGGGCTCAGATGGGGCACTCGGCCAGCATGCCGCACAAGATGGTGGCGCCATCTCTGGATTTTTCTTGTAACATCCACTTGTACACAGTGCGCTCGCTGACATTCGAAAGTGTAGCAGTTTACTCGATTATAATTCGCACACCAGCTGGTAACCGCTGTAAGCACACATTTCAAATTTGTCTCTGTGCTCGCAGGTGGGCAGAAAGCTCTGAACAGCGTGTATCTAGATGCGTGAACAGTGAACCTGCGTATCTGATGCGATCAGTGTGCCCTACAGTGGCTAATCAGCCACATCTTCACACGTGCTTCCATAATTTCCATACGCGCTGCTTTTGCTGTTCCCTCTGTCCATGCAGCGTTAATTGTTTCGATCGTTTCGGTCGACCTAGTCGAACCTTGTACCGATACAAGATTGTGTGCTGTGGGAATGCTACATGCGTCAAGGCACCAACCACGGCGGGGTCATTCACTAATTACACCAGATATGCGAAAAACTGAATATTAAAAATCGGGAAATCGAATTATTCAGACGCTCACTATTTGAGTATTCATACATAAGAACTTCTAAATAAGTTTTTCCTTGGATATCAAATTCTATAGCATATGCCTCAGTTGCCACAGTACAAAGTCAGGAGTACAGATGCTACACAGCAAGTCTAAAGAGACCTAGAGCACTAAGAGAATGTGAAATGTTGTAAGAAAAACCGAGCACACAGTACAAACCATTGAGAAAGTTAGCGATGCCAAGGACAACATGTACCAATCCATTGGCTGAAATTATTGAAATGCTCATTTTTATTATGCTTCAAATACTACCTTTGTGTTGTGCTGTTTTGGACAGCACAAGTTTACCAAAAGTGAGCATAAGGTCACCAAACATACTTGTGATGTTACCTTGATTTTATCTGGGTTTAATACTGCCAACCTATGTCTTAGAGCTGCCCTAAGCAAGAAACCAAATAAATTTAAGGAACACTAGAAATATCAAATATGCTATTTTTACTATGATTAGAGAGTGGGCAAACCAGAAAGGGGGCACAAACGTGAGACAGGCAAGAATGGCAGAAATTGTTTGCTTTTGTCTAGCACCTTTTTTTTTTTAATATAAGGACTGTATTCCATAATCAAGTAGGCAAACCCTAAAAATGATCGACTTTGAGCAGCTCTTAAAGGGCCCCTCACCAGGTCTGGCCATTTTGAGCTGACAAGCGTAGAGCATACAATGTTTGCAATGTATTACAGTGCTACGCGCCATGGAAAAATCTGAAATGTCAACCCGTAAGCCGTTTTCCCTTTCCCTCGTGGTGACCGCACTCCAAGTGGGACGGTGACATACTCCTGTCCCCGTGCCTACGTACTCGTGTCCGTAGTGTGACGTCGCTCGTGGTGACACGAGTTCGAGAATTATTCAAGGCAACATCTGTTATTTGTGTGATCTATTGCTTCAATTGACGAATTGAAATTTAGAGAAATAATAAAACACACAAACGGAATGTCTGCATGTTTTTTTTTTTTGTTTTACTTCGCAGCAAAGCAAGAGAGATGTACTTCCGCTTTGCGACCGCGGGATGACGCTCAGTAGCGGTCCGAAGTGGCTATCGTTGTTATTGAGTTATGACTTTCAATTTTGCTGTGATATTCTGTTATGGAGTGTTAACCATTTTGTATCTGTCGTAAGCGTTGTAGAATATTTTGCTCTGAAAATATAAGTGAATATAAGTGCGGTGAATTTGATTAATTATTTGTTTGCTAATTTTTATTATGCATTTTGTTATTACTGTTTTTTTTTCGAATGTGCTTTTGCAATTTTGCACTTTTAGTAGTGTTAATTGATGTGACTTGTTGCTCACCCCTGTAAAAATCCCCATGGGGGATTGACAGTATTCTATAAATGAATAAATAAATAAATAAATAAATAAATAAATAAATAAATAAATAAGCATTTAGTACACGCGTCTTGGTATATAATGTTGTGCTATAAGCTAATCTTTTCTTTGAAAAAAAAAAAAAATATATCGTAAGTAGGACCAATCAAGAACTTGAAAATTTCATTATGCGTCTTGTAATTTTTTTTAACTATAAGAGTACTTCATGTATGGGCATAATTTTTTAAAGAAATGCTGCCCAGTGATTTACTTACAATTTGTATATTTCGGAATTTTGCAAAAAAATTTTTTGCCAGAGATATTACACCTTACTCAAAAATATTTAATCTTTTGTTTTTTTTTGTTCAAGAATATTTTTGCGAATAATTTATTTTGTATTTTTTAAAAATAAACACTATTTGAAAGCATGTTCATTTACCTTCACTTTTATGTACTGCATGACACTAAAATTAGTAGCTGTTGCACAAAAAATTCTTAACTAGACCATACAACAGCCAATTTCGCCGTGGTAAGGAAAGAGTTAAAGCTGAGAGCGTGACTAAGACCAAGATCTGTCAGGATCCTGATCACATGGCTTCTCTGATTGTTCTAGAAGCAGGTGAATGTTTGGCTCAGGCATGCTTTCTCTGGCTTCAATGTTGAGAGGCCTCTGCACTGGTGCAATTGTGTTGTAGCACGGTAGGAACTAGTAGGATGCCACATTGGTGTCTCTTAGTATCCCTTTAAAATGGGCTAATCAACAAAAGTTCCCTGCAGGTGCACCTCTGGCATCAAATAAGTGCAACTGCTTCACAGAGCTCTGTAAGCAGATCATGCGCGCATGCACGGCTCTAGTGTGCAGCAGTGTGGCCAATACGAGGGTACTTCACATGGATGGCACAAGTCAAGCCATGCTGAACCTTTCCACTTCTCATTAAAGAGCCTATTCTTTCTTTCAAGACATATTTAGCCGAGGCAGGTGCCGGAATATATGCCATGGAAGACTCTATACTCACTTCCTAGGCTTGGAGTCGCCGCTGCCGCCGCCAGAGCGGCGGTGGTCTGATGACCGATGGAAAGGTTTCCTGTCATCTCTTCGCTCGGGTGAAGCGGAATACCGTCTCCGTTCAGACGACCTTTCGTAGTCTGCAGAAAATGTGTGAGAACAGCTAAAACAAAAGAGCTTGAAGATTCGGCAGCATCGTTTTTTTTTTTTTTTGATGTTTGTAGGACCAGTTTTATCTAATACAGACAGTGACCGTTTGTCAACAGGCTTAATCCTATACAGGGTGTCCCATCTAACTTTACCCAGAGCTTAATATGTCTATGCACTCTGAGAGGATGCAACCAAATGCATGTTGCTGACTATTGTATGGAGTAAGTTGCACTTTTTTTGTATTGTGTTTAATTACATAAGCAGTCAAGAATAATTAACCAACTTCGGAAGCAACGAAGTTAGGCGAAAAATACCAATTAGAAAGTTGTTGAGCGCTTTGCAAAACGTCCGATTAGGCAGTTTCCTACTTTCTATCTATTAGTCATTAGTGTTTTTCCGCTTACTGCAGATGCCTGCGAAATGCAAGAAAAATACCAAGTGACATGTCCACGGGTGCGCCATGATTTCAACGTTGTTGAACGCTCCGCATACAAATGAACATAGCATTTAGCCGGGTGTGCTGCCGCTGCGTGCCTGCTTATCGCTATCACGAACCAACGCGAGGGAAGCACATCGGTGGCATTAATCGCACAGCCAACGCCTTCGTCACTGCCCTGTCGCCTTTTAAGCGGCAGCACGCCCTGCTACATGCTATGTTCATCTGTACAAGAAACATTCGAGAGCACTGCAATCATGACGCACAAGCGGGCATGTCACGTGTTTTTTTTTTTTGTATTTCACGGCATCTGCAGTAAGCAGAAAACCACCCATACTTAAGAGATAGAAAGTAGGAAACTGCTTAATCAGACGTTTTGCAAAGTGCTCTACAACTTTCTAATTGGAAATTTTGTGCCTAACTTTGTTGCTTCAGAAGTTGGTCAGTTAATCTTGACCAATTATGCAATTAAGCAGAATAAAAAAAATAGTGCGACTTACTACATACGATAGTCAGCAACACGCATTTTGTTGCGTCGTCCTAGAGTGCATCGGCATATTTATTAAACTCTGGCTAAAGTTACCTAGGGCACCCTGTATATCTGCAAGACCTCTGCATATACATTAAGTACAGGTCATCAGATGATACAAAGCAACTTCATATAACCTACAAGATGTACATTGCATACATAGCTGCTAAACAACTTGACAGGCCGCTGAAACCATCAGCTCGTTCAGACCCTTCAGAATTATATCTGCTTCATTCTACCTCGCAGTGCTACTTTATTAGCAAAACACACAGACATCTGGAAGGTTAAGCCATTAAAACATACCTGCCAACCTGTGAACATTAACATTAGTTAGAATCCTTGTGGCATGAGACCGAAGAGGGAAGGTGATTGGGGAGAGGGGTTGGATGTATTATTAAGTCTTGCCTTGGGCACATGCCTTTTGTTGGATACGTACACACTACGTTAACGATGGTTTAGATTTAGGCATAGCACACGAGCGGCAGCATCAAAGTTAGAACAGCCAAGACTGACAAGCAACGCATTGTTCTTTTATATTACAGCAAGTCTTTGAGCTACTTTGCTGTTGCAGATTTCGCCTGCTTCAGGAACTTGTCTGGATCAACTTGCTCGAAGCAAGCACCTCTCTTGCACCCCCTAGGCAAACTCAACAGGAGATTCAGAGACCAACGAGCAAAACTTCTTTTCGAAGGTGATTCTTTGCAACCATTGGCGCAATATTCGTAAAACTGTAAAGCTATACCAAAATTGTAAAGTTCACGAAAATTTCGGGAGTTGGTAAGTATGCACTAAGGCACATGTGCAGCACCATATTTTCTTGCACAATATTTGTAAGCATGAAATTCCACAAAACATTTCCCGATATTTGATATTCGATTTGATATTAATTTTTTCACTAGGGGGTATGCAAATACTTAAATATCACCAAATTGAATACAATAGTGTACATTCAATATTTGCCAATCAAATATCCACTATTCGATTTTTCGAATATTCATGCGTTTTTGGCGCTCACGGACAAATCAGTGAGACACAGAAAGCTCTGCTTTAAAATGTTGTTTTTTGCACTCTCGCTTTCTCTATTACAGTGGTCAGTGTATCAGATGACAGCAAATGAATACTGGTGATGAGGTGTCATGCTAAGCAAAACGTCAGTGAAGTTCCTGCTGCTTAAAGGGCCCCTTAACCAGGTCTGGGCATTTTGAGCTGACAAGCGCAGAGCATACATGGCATGATAACAATCGTGTCTGCGAAGTATTACAGTGAAACCTCGTTAAACCGCAGTAGGCTGGAGCTCAGAAAAAGTATGTACTAAACGGTAGTACTGCTTAACCGAAATAGCATGAGATCACCCACTTACCTGTCAAAAATGGAACTCAGAGTGCGATGAAACGGGGAAAAAACATGCAGTATTTATTCACGACAAAAGTTATTTTTGTTTGATGCTGCAGCGGCCTAACAGCGACGATCGCGGCCTCAAACTTGCTGAAGCTGCGAGTTAGCTTTTCAGCCAGCCCCTCTTCTCGGCAAACGTTCGCATGGCAGATTCTTCATTGGCATTGCACATTCTTGCACGGGTGCTGTAGCGCTGCAGATGTCGCAGGGCGCCTTTCTTTTATTGCGGGGTGCTGTTCTCGTCGCGACGACTGCGTTCATGAGGCTGATGTAACGCGCAGCTTCTGCCACTGTTGGGCCTGAATCGCCTGTGCTGTCGCTTTCCGTGTCGTCCTCATCCCCGTCACTAGGCGACACTTCGGCAACAACAGAGGCAACGATGGCGAAAAGTCGAACCTTGTAGCCGATATGTCTTCGCGGTTACAGTAGCGCTGCCGAGGAACTGTTTCGCATTTCAAATGCCACACACCATAGTCAACAGTAGAGCCCTATCACATGCCAGCGCCGACTCCTTCGTGTCATGGGCCCATATTTTGAAACATTCACCTTCCGCGAAACTATCACCCTGGCCACGCCTCCACCAACGGCGCGCGCTGATCGGTGATTTTAGCAAAACCGGAAAATAAACAGCACCATCTAGTAGTTCTGGCTACGTCATTTTAATGTCATGGTGTCGATGGATGCTCTCAACATATATTGAATAAACGAACATGTCTTTTGGCGTCTCTTGGCTTTCGGTTGGTGGTGAAGTGTAGTCGAAATAAGATAGGTGGTAATTTATAGTAGCCTTTTTGGTGGAGTCTTACAAGCGTTGTTTTGCAGCGATATTTGTTGATTCATATAAAATAAAACATTTCACACTTCCTTATTCAATTTATTTTACCTTAAGCGGCCATAACCAAACATAGTCAGTGTGCAGAATCCGTACTGCAGCCGCTACACTCAAAAACAACACACCCGAGCCGCTTTGTACTCGCCGGGCGCGCTCTCTCATGCGATGTGAAGCGTTCGAGTGCGCACGTTGGTAGCGCATGCTGACATCACGAGTATGCAGTCACTTGGTTTATTGAATGTGACTTTCATCGCGGCGAAATTTACGCAGAAGGCGAACGTTTCAGAATACGGCCCATGTTCGATAGCACGAACGATGTCTGTTTCTTCTATGCCGAGCACCCGGCATCTTTTTTATCCGAGCTTCGGCATGACGCGAGTCCTTGTTTGCATGACGCCACAACACGCTCTGGCACACCACCAAAATGATGTTGATATGGCTTCACGTACAAATGCACAGGGCACCGGAGACCGTTGTTCTGACCCATGGTTCTGATCTCTGAGGCTTGTTGTTCTGCCGGGTGACCCAATGGAGATGACGCATTGCCATGTTTGTGTGATGAAAAGTGGAAACACTACCTGTTAACCGATGCGTACGCAATGAGTTGGGATGGTTTATGCAGATACAAAATGCATTATGTTCAATGGCCGCTGAGTCAGGGATTTAACTTTACTACTTTTAAAATGAAACTACTGTTTAAGCAGGTATGGTTTAACGAGGTTTTACTGTATTTACTACTATTACAGAGAAGTATAACTGTTGTTAAAGTTGTCTGCCTGAGGCACTCACCCCTGTCCCTGCGGTCACGGATACTTGAGGATGGAGGACTGCGGTGCCTAGAGCTGGAGTCTCGGCCACTGAAAGAAGATTCCCGATTCTTCTGCTGACGATTGCGTTCCCGTTCTCGCCTGTCTGCCTCGCGTTCATCCTCGCGACGTTTCTGTTGCTCTAGGCGAGGGATCCGGAAGACTTCCTGCAAAAAAGACAAAGTAGTGTGGTTAGAATGCTTGCTATGAAAAGAATTGCGAGAGTGGCTCACTAAATGACTAGCTTAAATTCCATGAAATCTATGTCTAAACCACAAAATGATAACAAACGTGCACCTTTAAGGAGCCCCATGAGTCCAAGAGCGTGGATGCGAGCTCAGAAAGATCCGTGGCCATTTTGCTGCCTAGCTCATCCTTTGGCCCGTCACTCGGCGTCGAGTCCCCGTTCTCAACCAGGTTTGTAGAGTCCGGAGAACAGACCACAGACCCAGTCTGAGAGCGCTGACAAGGTGCCGATGCTGGCGTCTGACCGCTACAGACAGGCAAAGGAAGGGAAAGGCAAGAAATTAAAATGTCACTCATTTAACACTGCGCGAAAAAGATGGACAACAGTTTTTAGCCTTAACCAGGGAAGCACAGATGCCAACTGCATTATTTAACAAAGCAGATTACGAAACATGGCATTAATGTTAATTTCGGCATCCACAGACAAGCTGCACAGAGTTCCAAACAGGCTGCAAGATCGAGCCAAAACCCACCCCGAGCTCTCCGAGGCATCGCTATCAGCTTCCTCACTCGTCACTTTGGCCCGCTTGTCGGGTGGAGGCAGAATGTCAGAGTCCTTTGCCACTGCTGAAGCTATGGCTCCACCTGTAGCGCCCTGCTCAGCCAGCTGAGATGCCCACCGGTGCACCACTGACATCACCTTGCTGTCCTTCACCATCGTTTTGTTGGGGATGGGCAGTTGGCGAAGCACCGTCAGGATCTGGCAAAAGTGGATACAAAGAAAGCAAAAAAATATTTTGTATACTTCACACAAAATCGAAACAAAAAGAAGAAATGTGTTTTTCCTATTTATGAAAGTTCTAAGGTAAAGAATAAACGAAAAAGCAGTTCAAGCAGCCTCAAGAAACAGTTGAACTTATATATAACGAAATTGGTGGGGAAAGCAAGAAAACTCTCTTTTGTGATAATTTCGTTGCTGCAAAATGAGACATCACAAATAGGTAATGCATCGCAGATTAAAATTTTGCAGTCGAAATTCCGTTAGCCTACTTTGGCAAGCATTCCTTGAGGATAGAGATCCACACTGCTGACAGTACAGAGTGCACAGCAGGCGTCGATCAGCAGTGGCAGCACTGCTGTGGTGCAGCATTCTTAGTAAATAGCTTTCGGAGATACCACTATTGTGAAATTTTGCGTAACTCTGCACTGGATGCAGAGCAACAGTGCTCTGTACAAGCAGCAGCATTTCTGCAGCGCACGCTGTCACCCATAGACGCCAACGTGTGTGGCGGCGAGTGTGGAAGCGATTGTACCTGCCATACCTAAAGGCAATCGATCAAGATTATGGCCCCTTTGGGCAAATCTACGCTCGGTGCCAAATTCGCACGCGATGCCTGTCGGGCAGCACTGAAACCAGCGTTCTTGAAGCAAGGGTTGCGTACTCCCTGACAATCACTCAATCACAGCCCGATGCGTGGCATTCCATGCTGTGACCGCCATATCAAGCGTCATAAACAATTCCATATCAGTGGGACGTTTGTTATCGCGGCATTTTGCTCACCGAGGCACACATTAAAGGGCTCCTGAAACGGTTCGGACAAATTTTGTAGATTCGTAGGGTACAGCTAAAGTTGATCATTCACACCACAATTTGTGTAAAATGTCTCACATTAAGAGAACTACAGACGATTACAAGTTACCCTCCTCCGTAGTCATACATTTCCTCCTCAACTCGTTTGCCGAGTGAGTGGGACTAAGCTCCGCCTTCACTGGCTCTGCATTGTGATGGCGCGCCATGTCGTCGACTTCCGGTTCTCTAGGAGCAAGCGCGAGAAGTCTCTTTAAACTCTCCGCCAGCTGCTTGGCAGTCAACCCCAAGCGAGAGCTATCGAAGCAGCGTGCAATGCGAGCATTCTGTCGCAGCGCCGAATGTGTCTGGTATTCCGGTAACCACAGGCAGGCTGGGCGTTTAGACGAAAAGGTGGAGGCATAAACTCAAGCTGATGAAGGAACTTTAGCGTGGACGTACATGAGCTGCCTGATCGGTCTCCGTGGTCCAGCTACTCGTTGGCGCAGAGCTTAACCAGCCAAACAAAGAGCTAATATTCCTATAACCAAGTGTAAGACATCTTAAACATTTACAAAAACAATGTGTTAATGATTACACGCCTGCGAAAAATTTACATTAGCAGCAAAGAAGAATACATTCTGTTACTGCTACTGCGTGTGTTTGAGCTCTGCTGTTCCACCGGGAGGCTGCACCGTGCAGACCATTCACATTTGCGCTTCTGTTCATCCCATGAAACTGCATGTTCAAACGGGCAGGCCCTGTCCCCTTGCGCTTGCGTTTACCCGAATACCGGACTCGCGAAACGCTATTGTGGTGGTAATACTCCGGTGTAAAGTGACGGCCACAAATGCACAAATCCTGGCGAAGTTCAGATAGCGACAGTCTGATGTGCTGCAGCCAGTCCGCTTGTCTGCTGCCCTGCAGAGAGACACGATGTCCCAGCTTGACATATTGCCAGTCGCTACGTTTGGAGCCCACAATGCAACAAAGTCGAATCATAGTGCTCGCGAAAAGACAGACCTACTCTGACCGTGGAGCTCTCGTCAAAATGGAGCATGTTGTAACACAAGCAGACGATGCTTGCTGTGTGCCGGAAGTGCTTAAGCTTAATGAGAAATTGTTCTTGTGCATTCTCTTTCTGTTACTTTCTTTTTAAGAAACAAATTAACTAACATTCCAACTATTACGAACATCATTTGTTCACCATAAAGGTGGAGAAATTATCGATGACGTGCTCTGGGCAGCCAATTGGATGGCTCGCCCTACTGACGTCAATTGGGTGATTTACGTCATATAAGTAGGAGGCGGCTGAAAATTTCGCAGAGCAGTTTGCTGCGAATGGCAGCGATGCACATTTTTAAAACCTTATAATAAATTACACGCTTTACGCGGAACACTTAAATGTGTAGATTAATGATCAGAAGGACCTACTCTAACGACTCAGTACGTTTGTACAAAACTGTAAAAATCGTTTTAGGGTCCTTTTAAGCACTGCACTAGGTGTGCAAAAACTGTCGACACATGTCAGTAGCAACATGTGTGTTGCTTAGAACGGGCGATCATCAAACAAGATGGCAGCCATGACATGCTTTCAGTGCACATGATTGCTCCCGGCACTTGGTTGTTGCTCGTAAACAAAAATGGCAGCGCCCACACAAGTATAATGTGGCGGCATTTCAGGCAATTTTAGTGTAAAGCAATCACATTTGAGCACATTTCAGAGCCTCCTAGCCCTGTGCAAGTAGGTAATATGTGGGGTTACGTTCCAGCAAATTTCGCTGATGTGGGATTGTAGTACAGCAACATTTCATTGTCAAGAGTTACGAAATGCATTGAATCCTTAGGGCGTTCACCGGGGATATGAAAATATTTAATTGTTGCGAGAATTTCTTTGCCGCGGGATTTTGTTGTCACAGGTTTCGACTGTACTGCTATCTTACTTTTGACAGCCTGACAATGTATTCAACACAGAAGAGCTGTCATGTTCCCTGCAACGAAAGTTGGGCTTTATTCGCAGAAGAGAACACGAAGCCCCCCACCTAAAGTATGAAAACAGAAAAACTCATGACAAAGAGTGTGCCGATGTGATCATTACCCTCTTTTTTACTCACAGAATTGTACCGTTCATGCTGTTGTGTTTATGTACACAAACATGTATACAGGCACACAGTATAAAAATAAGAGGATAGAAAGCAACTCTTTTACACCATGCATTTAGCACGTTTCCCTGAAAAACATCGTTTGTACCTTACCTCTGCTTTGAGAGCAAGCTCGTTATCAGGAATATCTGCCATCCAGCTCCATAGCAGCGAAAGACCATGGTAATCCAGAAACAAGCGAAGGCAAGCCGTCTCCGTAGTGTTCTGCACACACACACACACACAAGAAAGACATACAAATCCCACTTCACAAATAGAAATGGGCAGTAACAACTTACTGCTCCACAGAATGAGAGCTTTCATGGTTTGTAGCCATGTCAGGGTTTCCACGCATACACTGTTAGTTGCTTAAAGTTCCCATAAAGATCAGGGCACTAGAGGCTAATTTGACTGGTCCAACAGGCAAATTGAGTTCAGTTTTTCCAAAAATTCAAAGCAATTTTAACAGAAATGTATCACAGGAGCTAAACCACTCAAGGATCTCTCATAACGAGTCCAAGGAAACTCTCAATAGAAACCTTTCCCAAATCAAAATAACTGAAGGCCAGAGGAGAGATGGAAAGGAACAGCTCACCTTGATGATGTTCAGGAGTCGCTGCCGTGTGTCAATATCCTCTCCTCGCACCATGAGCCTGGCCAGAAGCAGCGTGTGTTCTCGGTTCTTCAATCCACCGCTCAGTTTCTCAATCTCCTCTTCCATCTGAGAATTGGAAGAAACAGAAATACCCAAACAATTGTACTGCTCTTCTAGGCATACATAACTTTGAGAAAAAGGGCAACAGGATTAAATGTATTTGAAGGAGAAACAGACAAGCATGGGCTTTGTAATGCAATGTTTTGCACATATACAGTACAGCAGACTCCAAATAATTGCTTATAACTACAGTCTTAGCAATGGCTACAGTGATTAATACATTGTATATTTGCTTTAGACAACAGTTACAACCATGTCACTGAAAATGCAGCTCTATAAAACCTTCCATCTTTGGCATCACTAAAAACAAACACCATTAGGAGAGAATAAAATTCAGACATTTTCTGCCAGTTTCACTGTGCCCACAAAAGTGGACACCATGTTTGAACTGCAATTTCAAATAAATAAATCAGACTGAGAATTTCCCATGCAGGGTACTTAAGAAAACTCCTAGCAATTTAAACAACTTGCATAAGTGATTACTGTCAAAAGCAATGAAACCAGGAGAATGCTTCGCATGATCATGCACTGATGCTGGCAGCAACTGCCTATACATATTTCACGACACTTTTTCTGACACTTTCCATGCATACTAACAGATTTTTATGTTTGGACCACAAACTGCATGATACAACATTAACATTATCAGCGCTGACATTTTAAGCACAAAATTCAAAACAATGAGAACATTGGCCATCATTTATTCCGCTCTGTTACTTTTTCCCACCCAATAACAGCAGAGACACTTCCAAGAGGCTTATCTTCCACAAAACTAATTTGTTTCCCTTGGGCACTCCTCTGTGTATCCATATGACATATGTCTACAAGTTACGGCACCTATAAAAAGACACTGCCTGAAGATGATCGAAACATGGTGACACACTACAACAAAGCATTTTTACAAAATATGTTCATTCAATGTGACATATGTATCTCACAAATACATATACCTTGGCTGTCTCGCAAGTCTGCTCTCCAAAACATCTTCAGAAAAAGACAAAATTAATTAAAAAGTAAAACCATTTTCAACTTAAAACATTCACCCTGCACCAACAGAGACAACCATGTTAGTTCAAACTTTACAGGACAAAAAGCGTGGATTATCTGAATATGTAATTATGAAAAATATAGCAATCGAACTCGTTTATAACAAACTCGATAGTTACACAAGAAGTGGTCGTTGTATTAGTAGTTCGTTATGCACAAACTGGACTCAGCATTAAAAACGCTCAAAATGTGACCCTACTGAAGCTGGCATAAGTAGTTACCATATTTACTTGAATCTAACGTGCACTTTTTCCCCAATAGAACGGGTCCAAAAATTGTTTTCACGTTAGAATTGAATATGACCCTAAATCTGCGTTACCATATCATCATCGGAATTTCAAACTGGCCGCCTTATACACGCTTCAAGCCTAGCTGCCGTAGCTTCCTCCATGCACTGTAGTATGTATGCTTAGGTTAGTCCAGCATCCGCTTTCCTGTTTTCTGCATTTGCTCTATCAGCATGTAAGCGCTGACTGCGAAGACATGCTGAGTGTTCATCACGATGCCGCAATTAAAAGGAAAGCGATTATGTGTGCGGAGACGGGTGGAAGGGGCATCACGGGCATTAGGAGTTCCCGAAACTTGCGTAAGGGACTGGCGCAAACAGGAGAGGCGTTCTACTCTGGCGGCTGCTGCGTAGGCATGGCCGTGCAGCTCCTATCGTGAAAGCGATCTATGATGGAGACAGTCTATGCAGATAGGTGCACCGTGCTGTGTTTTCGTTGCTTATTTCACATTGAAGCAAGATGCTGCACAAAGGCCAATTCGCTCGCTTCTGCTACCACACTTCCTAATTCCAGCATTCTGATAAGAATTTCCCGTGGTCATTCAGTGAGGCGTGTTCACGTTTGGGCTCGGCGAGCGACACCTTGCTCGTTAATTTAGTTAGTAAGAAAATTATTAAAAGTTAATGCGGCCGATAAAGCTACTATCCTTACTTGTCGTATAGCTGTCTGCTAATTTGCTATCGCACTTGCCGATGGATTTTTCTTACACAGAAAGGGGCTGCAGAATTTTCCGAATTATTGGGCAATCAAAGAGAGCAAATTTGAATGAGAAAACAATTCATATTGATAAATTTGGGGGTCGGTGATGAATGATACGGTTTCATGCCACGAACGGCGACGATTTCTCGGCGGTACGGTAAGTGAAGCCAGTTGCGCTTTTATGTGCACTTCGCCCCCACAGCTGATGGCGTCGCCCGCAATGGGACAACGCTATCAGGAAATGCACCGGCAGCGGGCAGTGAATGCTTCATCTGCCTTTCGCTCCAACGGGTCAACGAAACTTGAGATTACACAACATCCAATATTAAATGTGTGGTAAGACAGTTTACATAGTGCCATGCCGTCTCGCCATGCCCACTTTGTATACACGGCAAATTACCTCTAAAGCATGGTGCGTGGCTGCGTCTGCACTCAGCCGTGCTTACAGCCATGCGCAACCATGGCCGAGATGCTCGCGAGCTTTACCTCCTAAGGGCTTCAGCCCCGGAACGTCGGCAAGAGTTAGTACTGCACGGTAAAAAATGACAAAAGGAGTAGCGCCACTTCCTGTCATAACAAGTTTCGCGCACAGTATTTACACACATCTACCCCAACTGGCAGGGAAGCTTACGCCCATTCTACAGAATAAGTGAATAGGAGCACACTTTAATATATGCGCAGTATATATGCACAATAAATCACAGACTATACCGATAGTGCATTAATGGTCGAAGCTGAATGTTTCGTGATGGTCCACAAGAGTAAGCAAGTTACTAGCGATAATACATCTTTGCTAAAAGGTATTAAAACGTACAAAATATCTACGTTTCAAGTCTTGTGCGCAGCAAGACAAAATCTATCTTAACCGAGCCCACTCGCGAGCGATTAGGCAGAAAATAATCAGGTAGTGACCTCACCAAGGCACTTTACGAGTCAGAAGCGTGACAAGCTGCTGCTTCAATATATTTGCCAAAAAAGTACAAAGAGAAACACAACAGTCTTGAATCAATTCATGAGCAGAAAGTTTGGATAGCTTTGAATACATATTTAGCCCCACTTTTAGAACAAGCACTACATACGCTGCTCTGAAAGCACTTTTGCATGTTCTCTCAAGCTGTGGCCAAAGCTTCGTGTCGTCCACCCAATCACCGTCTATGATATCTCCTAAAACAGGGGTTTCCTAAGCTGCACCGACGTCACACACACCCATCGTAAACACTGAATCAACGGAGGCAGTTGAGGCAAGCAATGGACGCGTCACCACGTGATCAAACATGGCAGCGCCCATGGGATTGCCACGAAAAGGGTCAATACGGAGCAGGATTCGGCTCCACTTCGGCGGTCGCTCTTGTCATGTGGTGCGTGATTTGAGAGAAGCGTTTGCAAACAGCTGCTTGTTATTCAATCATTTGACCATCTGCGTCCACAGAAATTTACATTTATTGTCTTAGCATTTCTTTGCGATGGCAGCAAAATTTCGGTATATTGAAATGGCATACAAACACACTTCATTATATTAAAGTTCTGAATAGGGTGTTCTATGGACAAGAGTTTATGAAAAGTTAAATACTTTGTTATATCGAGAATTTCATTATACTGAAGCTTGTTATATCAAGGTTTAACTGTGTGTGCAATAATTTCCCGCCACTTCTCTCCAAGTATGCAGTTTGCAAATGCGTTTCTATAGTTTGGTTTTGGTTTTATGTTAATTGCACATTTGTAGCGTTCTAGGATTTGTATATTATTCAGTGCATTGCCAAATATCTAAGTATTAAGTTTTTGATGCCATACAATAATGTGCACATTTGATGGTAATGGATGGTGTGACTAAATTACCAAATTTTCCCAATTCACAAGCTTTCACTGTGGAAACAAAAGAATTATGGGGTTTTATGTGCCAAAACCACAATTTGATTAAGAAGCACGCCGTAGCGGGGGACTCCGAAACAATTTGGACCACCTGGGGCTCTTTAATGTGCACCTAAATCTAAGTACAAGGGTGTTTTCACATTTCGCTTTTCACAAGAGAGATAAGCTTTCACTGCAGAAATCAGCCAGCTTTAAACCGAACCCATAAGATTGAAATGCAAAATATTCTGACTTGAATAAACAAGACGACAACATCCCAGAAAAGTGCGCAGATTCAAACAACAAAATCGATATTGAGAAGTCTGCGTTTGATGCTACAGTGCTTATACATGTTTTGCGATTAGTATTTCAAATGGACGGTACGAATACACGGATATGACTTGAACAGGATATATCTATGACAATATTGTCGAACCCTAGCATAACAAACTCAAATTAAGCAAATACTCTTGAGTAGAATCTCGATGCAATCGCACCTGATATGAATTTTGGGAAGATACAAATTTTCCGAAAGTTCCGGCCCTAGTCCATTACCGCACAACGCACTTAATTTAGAATGCTGAACACCGCTTTTCGCGTTGTGGCACACAATCGAGCAGCCACACGAAACTCAGCACACCTGGGCGTTTTACTGGATAGGCACAAATGTATAGTGGCTTGTCAGGTGGTGTCACCTCGCGGTACAGAGCTGAACAAGACAAACACAGAGCTAGTATTGCATCAACCAAGTGTGTTCCACTCTGCTGCAGATGTAAATTTTTGACAGCGGCGAATCACGACCCAATTATACCGCTGAGAAAATTTAGACCAGGAGCAAACAATAACACACTTGCTTACTGCAACATTAGCTCTTTGTTTGGTTGGTTGAGCTCTGCGCCATCAGGTAGCTGCACCACAGCAGCCACTCACATTTACGCTTCCACCCATCCAGTGAAACGGCCAGCCCGCCTGCATTTACTGGAATGTCGGACATGCTAAAACTCTGCTGGCTGAATTGTCAAGCCGGCATAGCGGCCACACCCGTGCGCTGGCCGCATTACTGTTGCCAGGCAACCTATGTCACTCTGCCTTGACTCCACAGGCATGTGTGGGACCTCCACCCCCCTCAAAATAAAGATGAAAGAAAAAAATCTGCCTTGCGCAATACCATGCGACCAGGCAGGCGTTTACAAACACCTTGCAACGTTATCAGGAGCTGGAAATCCTACACGACCCAGTTTTGCTGCATCAGCAAGATAGGCAGCATTCCCATCCATGGGTAGCCTTATCTCCATATCTACGACGCCCGATGATAATTTGAAACTTTTCTAATTTTGCAACCATCAGATCACACAACTCGAAGTTGCCGCACTGGAAATAGATTCCCTTAGTTTGCGCAAATCATGTCCTTATCACCTTCAGGCAGAAGCAACGAAAACAACTTGAGATAACCATGCAGATCTTGAAATATCAACCTCTAAACACGAAGTGCGCAGCTTGCCACTGCCAACATGTGTGTGAAACAAGAGCACCAGTTAGCCTATAGGAGCACTTCCAATCTGCTATGCATTTGTTGTAACGAATTGTGATGCTATTTTCCTCTTTTCACAGGCGCTTTTGTTGTTTATTTCTGCATGGAGAAATACAACGCTGTGGCTACCTGAATTCCTCATCTCTCGTGCTTATGGCGATACAAAGATGGCAGCGCCCTCTCAACGGAACGCTGCGACTGCGCGGTCAGTGGTGCAATAGCACCTCCCAAAATCCAATTTTCTTCTCGATTTGAAGACAACACACTAAAAAAGTAATGCAATTTTTTCAAATTCTGCAGTGCATTTCTTCCAAATATTTCACCATGAGATAAAGGAAGGTCCCAGGATAGCAGGAAAATTTTAATTTGAAATTTTTAGCAAGTCACCCGTTTCATTGCCGTGTCCACCCTTAATTTGCTGATTTTTGAACATTTTTGGTGGATATAAATTTCAGCCGATATAAATTCTTGTGCTGTCTCGGGAGATTCATATCAATGAGACTGCTGTACTTTCCGAACACAAACTGAAGATTCGGTGCGAACTACGTGCCACTGACAAGCAGCTGGAGCAAAAGGCTTCACCATGGCCTGGACAAGCCCTGCTGTCCCCTGCTGCTTTTTGTTTGTTCCCTCGCTCCGCATATACTCCTTTTCCTCCGCATTGCCCTCGTCTTTCTCCCCTAGGTCAGCACACCCTGTTGAGAAGCACACTATCCCGCCTCCCGTTTACCTCTCCTTCCCCAGTGAAGTGCGGTTGAGGTGCACTCGCGAAGTGACAATTACTTCACTGCACATTACCCGTTTCCTTTCCCCCCCAACTCTAAATTTATGTTAGCAGTCTGATTAACTGGCTTATTGTTCTTATGCTTCAATATGTTGATTAATTTCGCCTCACACTGCCATCTGCTGCTTACCTCAAATGGTACACTATGTTGAGGAAAGGCACTGATCTCAGATTCTAACATTGGACAGGCAAATTTTTCTTCTACTGCAAAGCTTGCTTTCTGAGAAACCTGTCAGAGTTTTCTTCGAAGCTTCCCGATACTTTAGTATCTGATGAAAATTTTCCCCATTCATCCTGTGTGGTGCACTTTAAGGTCAGTTTGTGGGTGGTAATCAGCTATGCTGACTCACTTTCCTGTTCTTGAACGTTACAAGCGGACTGCACTGTATGTATAAAGTACTATCACCATACAAGCCCTAAAGGTAAGACCTCAAATCGTTTACTCACACAGTTGATGAAATGTGTGTAAAGAAAAAAAAAGAAACACTTAGCGACATGCTGCAAAATGGTCAGGCCAATGAATGTGCTTTCAAATATGCCCATAAATCGAAACAACGAGGAATGGTTGCAATCGTAATGCAACAATGCCATGCTGCTTTTAAAAGTGGTCACATATAGCATACAGTAAACCATATGGCGTTTGAGAGCATGTTGGAAAGTGACAGGTCGGCCGGTCTCCTGGCGACATTTCAGGTGTTGTGTAAATGTTTGCGTTGTGCCGTAGAGGACAGCCTGGAAGGTATCGCGCAAGCGTGCCAAGGACGTGGAGTTTCTGTCATGCATCCATCCAAGTTGCTTCATGTCAGCCGGTGCCATTGCAGCTATGTTGGAGGGAGAAGTATAATTTACTTCCACATTGTGTGGGTGGTGGCATGTATGTAGTGGCTCAAGAAGTGGAAGGTAATGGAGCGAGTATTTTATTTACCTCGGCCGAGCGTGCCAATAGCGAAGCTCAAGCGGTCACATATCCGTTCGTGATGGCCCGGGCAGTTTATTGGCCAGACAGCCGGAGGCTGCAAGAGAAGCGCCGAGTTAGGGCGGGCCCTCGGGACATGGCTTCTGCTATCTCAGTTAGTCTCTCAGCTAGTCACGTTCAAAGCCTTTACCAAACTACTTGTAGCCATTGCTCACTACAGTCTGCTGCTTGAAGAGGTGAGTGAAAATGGCACGACTGTGATGTGTGCACCTTGCATTGAAGGCTGTTAAAACTAGCTGCTGAGGTTGTCAACATTTTCTATTTCTTTGGTGGTTAATGAGTTCAACATTGAATAAATGGGCCCTATATAATTATCTCGGTGTTTGAAAGCAGCGGATGACCGAGAAGAAATGTGGTGTGTGTGTGAATGCACATGACACAGCGATGAGCCCATCAAGCCATTAGGGTGCGCATTATTGTACTTATGTTGCACTATATCATCTTGCCGAAGAACCAGCAGGTACTTCCAACATGCTACAGAAAGTAATAAGCCTTATTGAAATGGATGGACAAGACTGGACATAAGGCAAAGCTAAAGAAAGGCCGAGTAAAAGTTGTAACCACCAAGTGAGGGAAAAAAGCACCAGAGTTAACCTCAAGTAATGAATGCTGACACTTATACAAACAAATTTGGTTGGCCGGGCTTTATTACAGCGTGTTTTACTGCTATAACAAAACCTAAAATGCAAGATCCAAGACAATATTGGATATTACAAAGAGAATATTTGTGCTCCCTCAGTTTTCAGTGATTCTGATATCAAAAATGTCAAACACAGCAAGAGAAGCTTGAAACAAGACATTCTAGATGTGCGTGCATATTTTAGCGAAGGGCTCAGTCCGGCTTGCTCGCAGTCGGTAAGCCAACATGCTGACCCCACATAATCACACAGCTGCGTAGCGATGGCAGTGCAAAGCCTGCACTTCACTTGTAATTTACCATTGTTCCTGTGCCACATATTTTTTTTACCATGGCAAGCTGCCAATAAGCCGTCAAAATCTACAGGAGGCTCTCTGCTGACCTGTCAGCGATATCATGCTTGCACTTCTTTCACGTAGGCTGAATCAATACCCCCCCCCCCCCCCCCGATATCAGCATGCATGCTTATAATTAATACTGGGTGTAATTAAGACATATTCATGTTGAACGAGACTGTTATGAGGTTCGACAGTATAACAACATTAAGTAGTTTTACCAAGACATGCAGAACAGCTTTCATGAACTCTGAGCAGAAAGAAATAATCATCTGGAAGTGGATTTGCATGACTAACAGTATTGCAAATAAATCCTAGACAACGTAATTGTGTCCTTCTATGATCGTTCAAACGAAATAATATGTGAATTGCAACCAAACAATGGACCAAGCGCACAAATTTCATCATAGCAGGTCTGCGAGCAACATCAGTCACAGTAGTTGTGTTGCTGACCACTATGGATACAGTTGCCCAAATATTGCAAGCATTTGTGAATTCTTTGTGTTTTTGTTTTATTGCCCCATTTTTATGAAATTGCAGCCGAAATAAAATTACACGACTTCATAACGAACGCCAAGCTCCTTCATTCTTTAACCCGTTTCGTGCCAACATTTTTTTTTCTTTTTAGAACGCCACCAAAATTTTCTGAACTTTTTAATGACTGATTTATTGTAAACATGTTTCATTATTGCAACATCACTAGTTTAATTGTTACTTTCTGATGTTACAGATACTTTCTGAGTTACAGATAGGCAAGGCCACAGATACAGTTCACATAAGTCAAGCGTGCTTTTGTGGTCCTGCATGCAACATGTTACTGCTGGCACGGCAAGGAAAAAAAATTACAGTTGTACCAGTGGCAAAGTGTTTTTGTTGAACCACGTCTACATGAGAAAAGCCACCAGAGGCTCAAAACTTCTTTGTAATTGTCAGAACGAAATTGAAGCTCTGAACACAACTTAATAATCTAATAATTTACCTCAGGTGAAGGAATGCAAGAAAGATAGCACGATTCCAGCCTTAAAAATGGCAGCTGTCATTGCAGCCACCGACCGCACCCTCAATAAATCTGTTTGCAGGGAAGCTGGTGCCATTTAACACCGCAGCATTCACACCAGAATGACAAAAAGACTGCCACTCAGTAGATGAAAGTAAATCTCTGGGCAAGCAAGACCCTTCACTGGCATATTTTGGAGGAAACACCTCCAAGAGGAAAGACTCATCCTTGGCATCAAAAGGTTTAAATACATGACTCATCACCAGGAGTCGGAAGCAAGAAAGCAGGTTTTGCTGGCTTGTACCAACTGTGGAAGCTTATGGGTTGCAGTGAACTGGTGACATCATGCCACGTGACACGCTGTCTGTGCTGCTGTTGTGATTTGCCACTGACTGCTCCTTCAAAGAAGGAACGGCACATTGCCACGTCTCACCGTATTATGCTACCATTTATGCTCACTGTTTGAAAGTTGTCGCATATGATGCCTAGTAGGCTATAAGTCAGTCTGAAGTGTCATTGCAAACAATCCCGCATTGGGCTTAGATCTAAAGGAGCTAGAAAAATCAGCAACGTGTCCAACAAAAACCACAAAGTCTCACAAAGTTGTCCAGTATGAGAAAAAGTATGCATCTTATGCATCACACAGAGCAATTCAGTCACACAACCGGTAAATGGTCAAACTGCCTGCATGTAAGAGCTTCTAAGAGGTAAAAAAAAGAAAAAAGAAGGAGTAAGAAAAATTTGTCAAATGGTAAGAACCTTCATTAATCTTTGCAGGGTTTTTCTTCCAAAAAAAGGAAGAAATATCGTGTGATTGCCTAGCAACCCACAAGCTAACATGTAATGCAAGCTTTTATATGCAATGAGTACACAATACAACTACCTACTCTAAGAAAATGATGCTGGTAGACCCCTTGACCTAAGCAATAAATTGGCTCACATGAAAGATTCCCATGTGTAATGCATTTCACACAAGGAGACTTCTCAAAAAGGCACAAATTCCGAAACCCTACATCAGCCTCACGGGCATTATTAATTAATGCCCTTCAAATGCACAGGTAGGCCAGAAAAATACTTAACCAGGCACCAAAAACAAGCAGCATGACCTATAATGCTACTTCAGATACTAACTCATGGTACATAGCTATAGAATTTGAAATTATGGATAAGAACCGACAGTTATGGATAAATGGCCAGTAGCACATTGTTTGAAGAAGTCAAAGCTCTTTTAAGTTTTGAATGTTGCGCCAAAATGCAGTGCTGACGAGATGCGGGACATTGACAATTTCATCGTATATAGCATATTTCGTTCATTTTTATGCAGGAAAAGATTCTAAAGCCTGCAAGGTTAACTCTTTGCAAACTTAATATAACGTTAACCACATTTATCAATGAGCACTACAACCAACATCACAGACCCGATTTCATTCTAGCATTCGTACGACAGCTTCTGTGCTAGTTAATGTGCTCCTATACGTCTTAGAAATACTACATATTTGCTATAAGGCTAGCTTTCCAAACTTTTTTTTATGATGGGAAGATGCCTCTCAGAAAATTGTTTCTCTGTTATTAAAGCTGAGCTTAGAAAACACGAGTGACCAACATTTGTCTTAGCTGATTCCAAACTATAATTAGTTTTTAAGTAGCCTGCATAAGCAAAAATTTTCTAATTCTAATATATTAATATAATGATAATATATATTAATATATTATATATAAATATATGATTATTGTGCAATAGATAATTGTTCCACCTAATTACGTTACAACACAATCAAGCAGCCAAACTTCCCCTTGTTTTCAACATTTTGGTAACTCTGAAGGCTCACGATTCAAACTTTCTTCGTTGAAAGGTGTCCAATTCCACAAATGTGTTTCAGGGTACTATAAATTCAAGTAGATTCAAGACCTTAGAAATTCTGAAGCATGCAATGGTCCCAAAGCTATGACAATGAATGCGGTAACTAACCCATATCCCATCTAACATGATAAAAGCCCAGCTGAATACCATCCTGGGACATTAATAATAATAATAATAATAATAATAATAATAATAATAATAATAAACTTTCTTTGTCAGTTTATGAAACTGGAGTAATACCATTGCAACAATGGATGATGTAATGCTATTTTATCACATTATGTTCCCATTTATTGTTATGACTGCTCAGCAGGAATATTCAATGTCACTCATTGAAAATGGCATCTGCAATCAAATGAATTCAGGGAATGCATTCCAAAATCTTTGAGAAATGAATGCGTTAAAAGCTAGTAGCAGCCCTGTCTTTGCAGTGAAGCAGTCTGCTGAACCTAATATTACTTGATGCACTGAATGTCACTAGCTAGCAAATGGCAATAAATTTTTGTGCGACATGGGCCTGCATACACTACAAAGCGAGCTTTTCAAAGTCAATGGCTAAGATTTAATGGCTGCAGCTCATTCATCAAATGACAGCTGCTTAGAGATCACATTTCTGTAAATCGTGGTGCTGCCATGACTACATTCAGATGCATTATTGCCAAATTTTGTTTTCACCTTTCTCGCATATGGAAGCAATTGTGCATAATTCTATAGCAAATATTTTTTGAGAAAGATGCAATGTAGCAGACTTCCGTAAATTTCAATTTTTGATTAATTTTATCTCGACCTAAGGTTCCAGGCGGCACCCACACACTTCTACGAGTCCAAACTTTCGTTGTATCAGCCCCAAAATTGGCCTTAGCCGGATAATTAGAACTTGACCAATCAGCTTGCATGCGCCTGAACCTTACGTGGAGCCAATAAAGAATCCTTTAGTAGCAGTGTCTGTCTAGGCAGAGCTTGGGGGATGAACGCATTGAATACACATGAAAAAAAAAAAAAAGAAGCTCTCGTAGAAAACAGCCATTTGTGGCCTGCCCAAGGACGATTATAGAGCAATAACCAGAGCTCCCAATGTCCAATTCCTGTATTTACCTGCTTTCAGCATGCTCCTTGTTTCTTGTTTTTAAAAAAGTTGGGCCAGAAATTGGCCGCAAGGTGCAATTGTATATGGCATCAAAATATACTTTTGTGGCGTTTGTATGCTTTACGCATAGCAGCTGCACTGCGGCAAAGCTGGCTTTAGAGCACCAGTTGACATTGTGCAACACATAGGACCCTTGCCCATTTTCCTTGCCAAATAAAACGGGTGCACATTAAATTTCTACTTTGTTTAGGAGCTTTACTAACATTTCCACGTTAGTTTTCAACTTCGTTCACATAAAAAGTGGAACAGTGAACACATTGAATACCCATTAAAAAAAAGGTCTCTCGTAGAAAACAGCTATTTGTGGCCTGCCCAAGGACAATCTTAAAGCAACAACCAGAGCTCACAATGTCCAATTCTTATATTCACCTGCTTTCAGCATGTTCCTTTGGTTTAAAAAAAAAGGGGGGCCAGAAAGTGCCCGCAAGGTGCAATCGTATACGGCATCAAAATATACCTTTGTGGTGTTTGTATACTTTATGCATAGCAGCTGCACTGCGGCAAAACTGACTTTAGGGAACCAGTTATTGCGAAACACATAGGACCCTTGCCCATTTTCCTTCCTAAAAACACCGGGTGCACAATAGATTACTGCTTTGTTAGGGGCTTTACTAACATTTCCACGTTAGTTTTCAACTTTGTAAGCATAAAAAGTGGCCACACAATTGTTTTGGAGGAGTTAAAACTGGGCTAATACTGCCAAGTGAATCAGTGCTATGTTTTGGCATATTTCTGCATTGCATAATTCGATAATTTTCATCGGCATCAGGGTCAAATTAACGGAAGTCAACTGCATTAAAGCAAAAGTTTCTCAGCAAACCCTCCTAGACTTAGGTGACTGCGGCTGCTGCTGTTTTGCCAAACAGCTCAAAGACAGAAAATAAAAGAATTACGTGTAAATGGTGAGATCAAACTTCAATCTCCCAGCCTAATAGCCCAATGCTCTAAACATTAGGTCATAAATGCACGCATACTTCTCTCATGCAAACACCAAGCAGCTTTTCGAGACAATTGGCGCACAGTGCGTCACATCGTGTAGCACATATGCACAATAATTTATACATGTGAGAGAACCGCTTCACAAACGCTTAGCTTCACATAAATTGAAACGTGCATTGGATCTCTCATTTTTTTATTCCACATTAGCTCCTTTGCACAACAAAGTTTATGCAAATACACAAGGAGGCATTTGTACAACAGAATTTATCAGCCAGATCTATTCTTGTTTAGCTTTCATTTTAGTCTCAAAAACAATGGGCTGTTAACAGTATACAGTTAAACGTCGTTATAATGAATGTTGATATACTGAAATTCTCGATTTAAAGTATTTAACTTTTCATAACCTTTTCATAGAAAACCACGCATTTAGAACCTCAATATAAGGAAATTTCACTGCCGCTGCAAAGACATGCTGGGACAATAAATGGAAACTTCCGGGGGCGCAGATAGTCAAATGATTGAATTACACGCGGCTGCTTGCAAACACACCTCTCAAATCGCGTGCTGTGCGACCATCGCCCAAAGTGGAGCCGCGTCGTTTCTGCATAACATCCAAGTACAATAAGATCCTACTGTGCCCCGCGCACTATACGCTTTAGCTGCGAGTGAAAGTGTGTGAGGGTGAGACAAGAAAGATGGTAACTTCACGAGTGATGCCGTCCCGTGCGAGCAAGGGGAAAGAGGGGGAGGGGAACAAGCTCGGGGTAACGCGCTCAAGCACGAGCGAGACTGCGGGGCGGGCGGAGTGGGAGAGAGAGAGGTTGCACGTGTCTCGATTTTTGGCACGCGTGTCAGCCATGGCTGTGCATGGCTGTATGCGCTGCTGCCTCGTGTGCTGAGATGGCGTGGCACCATGTAAGCTGTCTACTCGTGCGTTTAGTATTGTAGGTTGTGTAATCTCGAGCTTAGGCGACCTGTTTGAGCGAGAGGCAGACGAAGCAATCGCTCCCAGCTGGCAGTGCTTTTTCTGATAGCGTCGTGCCAGTGCGGGCAACATTACCAGTCGTGGGGGCGGAGTGCACGGGAAAGTGTTGGCTGGCTTCACTTAATTTGTACCGCCGATGTGAAGATATTGTCGATGTACATGGCATGAAACCGTATCATTTGTCGCTGACTCCCAAATTTATCGAAATGATTTGTTTTCTCATTCAAATTTGCTTTTTTTTTTCGGTTGCCTGATAATTTGGAAATTTCTGCAGCCCCTTACCGTGCAAGAAAAATCGGTCGGCAACTGTACTTATTTGCATATAGCAAATTGCCAATTTTACCGACTTCGCTATAACGAGGTTTAACTTTCCGACTTGCATGCAACGATGCCAAATTGATCCCTTGCGCAATGCCAAGTGCATCCTTACAATTACTTTGCTGCCTGCACCATGCAAGGTCAGTGAGATCTCTTTATACATAATATATTTAACAGCCCAAAATTTTTGTTGACGTGCCTCTGCTTGTGAAAAATGACCCATAGGAATACTGGGCATAAAGAAAGGCTTGTGCATGATGAGCCACTTCAATGTCCAGCTTCAAAGCGAGCCAAAGGAAAGCAGCCAGCATAAGGACCTCAGAAGCCACCAAGCAGCTGTTTTGACAGCATGGAAGAGCTGAAAGCAGGACTCTGCCACTGACTCACCGCCAAGTCCTCCACCGTGTCTCGCTTGCGCTCCTCGACCCTCTTGGACGAAGCACTGCTGCTGCTACTACTGCTGGCGCTGCTGCTGGTGCTGCTGCTGGTTCGTTTCTGAAGCTGGCTGCGGCCAGACTTGAGCGTCATCTTCGTGTCCTCCCCAATGTAGCCCCGGCAGTTGCTAGATTCACAGTGGCAGCGCTGCGCCTCTTTGCTGAATTGGGTTGACAAGCATGGACAATGCTCACGTAAGCACTCCAGCTTCTACGATCCACCATGGTTTATCCAAATGACATATCAATAAATGAAGCCATATTCTGGAATGGCCCCTTTTGGGAATGTCTTAAAGTATGCACCAAAATGATAAGCAAGTCGAAGCAGATGTGTCAAAGAAATCTGCACAGCTTCCCTTTTGACCCTACTTAAATTATGTGATGGTGTTTATGTCTCAAAGCTGGCATCCCTCATAGCTCAAAAGAAGGTGATCAGAGGTTGAATTTCGATTACACTGTGTAATATTTGCAGTGTTGTTAAACACAGCTAGTTCTAAATGCTTGAACAGCTAATATGTAATGATACACTGAAGTTTACGCTGAAAAGTTCACTGTAACTCGACATCTATGCTTAATTTAAGCAATTGTTGCTTGAAAATAAGTTTTGTGTTCCTTCACATATTACCTACTCATGGGTGTACCTAGCTTTCTTGCATTTTTCTACCATCAGAATATGGCTGCCAAAGTCGGGAATCAAAATTGAGGTTTCACGCTCAGCCGCAAAACACCACAGTCATCATTACTGGCATTTTACATAATTCTCATGTTGCATCACTGTTTAGTCTACTGGTGGCATGGGCAGCAGGCAATGCCCTTTGCTGCAGTCTGGTACCAATGTGCCAGATATTGAGTGGTACGGACGTGAAAATATGTCAGAAGAGACCATTCCAAAATATGGTTCTTGCCCCTTAAGCATATCAACAATGTACAAATAAGCCGGATGCTTACTTTTTTTGCGAGAGCAGCCTAGTGTCACTACCTAGTTCCCTTAAGCATTATGCCAATGACAAACACCAAGAAAGCATGCCATTGTGTTTTCAGCATAAGCTATCCCTCTCCACCATGAAGAAGAAACTAACACAGGGCCAAGAAATTGTGCAATAAATGGTATGGGTACTAAATCCACCTATTTGCTTAGGCAGCATAAACCTTGCAGTACATGCAAGAAGTTATATACCTAATTAAACACTAACAGCCGACAGGTCTCAATAGAAAAAAAAAAAAAAAGCATGGTGGAGTCTAACAAAAGAAAGAAATGATCAGAAGACAGAACACACCCATATCTCTGGAACTGGTAGTCGAAGGTCAGCTCTTCACCAGCTCTCAGTGGCCGTCTTGTGAAGAAGCCAATCCTGAGTTCCCCATTCACTGTCCACTGCAAGCCACATATTATGAACAGCATCCCCTGTTAGGTTTCTTAAATAACTTCTGCATGCTCCAGAGAAAACTTCTTTGGACAACGAAGGAGAGAAAAAAAATAGGTCAGCAGAAGGCCAATATATATTTAAAGGGGCCCTGAAACACCTTTATAGCCAATCATAGAATGGCCTCACTATTAAAGGAGGATGTCTCTTGAATCTCATGCTGCAAAAATCTTTCGAATACTTCAACTGTAAGTGGAGCTATTGCACCGATACCCTGCTTTCTTTCTCATTTCAACTCCGTTAGCTTGCTCCAAGCTATACAGTGGAGAAACAATGAGTAAAGCCACAGGCAAAAGTGTTTGGTATTGTGGTGGGGAAAAGGCTCATCACGGCTTGCGGCCACAGTAGACTGTGCTACACAACACACTGCTGCCATCTTAGAGGCCACGTGCAGTACAAAGATTAAATGACTTTTCTGTCTTTTTGAGAATGCAGACATATATTTTTCAGTTATTTAACTCTAACATAGCAAATATGTATTACTGAGAATGCTTTTATGATCACGAAATCAGCCAGTAGAGTTGGTGGGTCAGCTGCTTTCGATGGCACAGCATGACATTGTGGAAGAGAGAGCAAGCTACTTTTTCTGTGTTTGGCTGTAGGTTGTAAATTTCCTGCTGCATGCAGTGCAGTAATATCATATTTGTTCGCATGATGAATGCGCTCATGTAATCAACTCGCACTCAGATTAGTCGCGACAAATGTTTCTTTTTTTTTTCTCCCGTAATGAACGCTCCTCCAGCTATCTACTGTGCAGTCCCACGGTGGAACAGCCATGCTGTAGTTTTTCAGAGCGACTACAATCTGACTCTTGCATATGTGTTTGGAGCAAGCGCACTTAATGCTTGACGCATCATTTACCCCAGTGACAGCGCAGAGGCACCTCACAGATTCGAGAGAGAAAAAAATGCAACTGGCTCTCTGCAACACACGCAGTTTACGTAATTTACGCCAACATAATAGGAGAGAGCACACACGTGATGCGTGGCCGAGCGCAGCACTAGGGAGAGTCGAACTGAAGTAGGGGCGGCTGGCACTTGATCAGCACAGTGGTCATAGTCGGGCGTATTGTCGAATTCGTGTGTCTGTGGCTCGCTTTTTTGCCTGCCTTGGGTTTCGATGTGTGTGATGGGCCTTGCATCGAGTTATATGCCTGCTGTGGGACACAGATTTTACCTGCTCGCAAAACGGAAATGCTGATCAGGCACCAATACACTTTGACATGCCGATGAGCAGGACGGTCGAGCAAAGAGATGCACACAGCGTGCATGCAAAAACAATAGCACGCTTCAACGTGATGCTTTTGATAATGGCAGATGGCTCTGGAAGTGGCTGCGAAGACGAGGTGGGGCCCGATCGGAGCCGCGCAAGGTCCGCTACCACGTCAGCCGGGGCAGCCACAGAGAGCACAGAACACGCCTGCGCTTAAGAGGAAGCTTTAGCTCGGGTGCTCCTATCTAAATACATGTAAAAGGATAATTCGTTTTTCTCGGCAACCACTGCTCCAAATTTGATGGGGTTTGCTGCATTTAAAAGAAAAACTGAAAATCTAGTGACTGTTGGTTTCTAATTTTCGATTTAGGTTGACAATTTTTTAATAAAAATTTGGCAAAAATCGCAAACTTTCAGAAAACGAAACTATTAAGTTTACAACTCCGTAACTCAGCAAGAAAAAATGATATCGCAATTCTGTGGATTGTACCTGATAGCACATCTAAAGCGGACAAAATTGATATGTTACACATGAACCTCAAAAAATGGAGTAATGTGTAATTACAACTTTTGCAGAACTCTCGTAAACAACGTAACAAATTCACATAAGATGCAAACTGACATATCAAATTTGTCCGCCTTGAATGGTCTAATGGATGCCATTTACAGAACCACGATATCTGTTCTTGATGCAGAGCTATTAGTTTGTAAACTTCGTGCTTCTATTTTTTTCATACGTCTGAATTTTTGAAAATCCTTTTTAACAAAATTCAAGCCCTAAATCAAAATTCCGCTTCCAACAGTCACTAGAATTTAACTTTCTCTCTCAAATGCAACAAATTTCATTAAAATCGGTTCAGGAGTTATCTCAGGAAAACGTTTTTGCGTTTTTACATGTATTTGAATAGGCCGCGTCGGAGTTGGGCCCGAGCTAAAGCTTCCTCTTAAATCGCTGTTCTGAGCGTGCGTTCAGTTTCTCCAGGCGCAATTGGCCTAGGCCGTACTGACTTCACACGGCTCATGCGTTGGTTCTTTATTCTATGGTGGAACAATGTTGTGGATGAAGTGGCCAGTGACCTGAAGGGCAGGTCTGGTGGTTCCGATGCGGAGTGAAATTTCGTTTTGCGAATGGTAAACATGTATTTTAAGTTACTTTATGCATGTTCCAAATCATTACCGTCTTGCTTTTCAATTTTTGCCGCTTCGAAAATGTCTGCATGAAATTTACCCTGCATAATGAACGCATCCCCCAGCTTTGCTTCGGTATAGTGGGAAAAAAAATGTGCTCATTACGTGGGTGAATACTGCATTCGGCTCACATTTTCACAGCAGCCTCTTCGGTACATCGTTTTCTCACTATGTTGAAAAAGAGTTTCAGGGCCTCTTAACGAAGGCATTTTCTATTATTCTTTTCTGTAGGGTACTCTAAAAGTCTTAATGCAACCTTGATACAAGCTTTATATGCCTGTGAAAGTTAATGGTACAGAGCTGCCCCCTGTGTAACACTTGCTTTGAACCACACAATCTGTTCCTACGAGTGCTTCAAGGCAACGTAAAGAGCTGTCAACAGACAGCTTTAGAACAGTTTACAAGCTAACCTAAGCACTTTACCTATGTAAAGAAATAGAGTTGTCATCTCTGCATATGCTCTGTACGCTATTGGATTTTTTTGTTTGCGTATATTATGTTAATGTACATTATTTGAAGAGTTTATTGCATATAATGTTTATGCACTCTAAGATATAGGGTTGTTAAACATGGCGGCACTTGTGGCTCCAGCTACAGTGTGAATTGTCCTAATGGCTGCACTCCTGCTATCGCTGATTTTCAATGTATGGTGAAATAAGCTTTCTCTCCCTCTAAACTCACCCGAAATACTAGAAGGGAGAGCTTAGCATGTCCAGTTTGCAAGATCATTCGGTGAATCTGGCTTTCATTGACCTATGCAGCACGCACAAAAGCTGATTTAGGAAAAGAAGAAAGAACTACAGCTATTAACTACAAACGTGAAGATTAAGCTGGAATACATAATGAGGTTGCATGACTTTTCCACTTGCTTCACTTGAGTGGCACGAGAAGTACAGTACAAAACTTAAGAGGAGAGTACGTGATATTACTATGCCAATGAAAAGTCATACAATCTTTCTTACAATGCAAGAATTGCAGTTGTTTTGAGTACTATAGGGCTTTTCCCAGCATCCAAGGTACACAATATGTCACTCTGAAGTAATAGAGACCCTAAAATATCCTGCACATTTCTTAGCATAAACACTAAGGACGCACCTATTGCTCTTATTGATAGCAAACATATTTTGCAATAGAACAACACATTTTGAAGTTGTTTGTGCTGCTTATTCACGTACGACTACTACAGTTATTAACAAAGAGATAGAAAAGCAGTGCATTGTCTACCAGCAGTAATCACCTGGTATAGTTTTTTTCCCCCTACATGTCAAGCATAAGCGGCACTTTAACAAACACTTCATATACAGTGTACGACCGATAAATCGGACACCGATAATCCGGACATGCTTGGTAATTGGGACAACTTCGTGACACGGTCAATGGCCCCATAGACCAAAAAAAGGACCGATATTTCGGACAGCCGCCAGCTCTACATTCGATTATCCGGACTCCGTTTGTGGCTATAGCATACGCTAACTCTGCCGCCATTATTTCCTCTGGCAACCCTGACGGGACATCAAGTATGGCCTCAGAGATTACACAGATGATAATCTCCGAGGCCTTACCTTGGTTGCCGCTCTACGCCTCTGAGATTTAGCTGCAACTGCCAATCTTGGAGGATTTGCCTGAATTGCGAGTTCGCATCAACATTGCGATCATCATATCCTTTTCTGGCACCCCCACGCATGGCCCGCTATCGCCATTCTGTTTGTTGAGTTTACCTTGCGGATAGTGCTCTGCCATGCTGTGCTTGTTTATTTAGTTGGCATTCCAGACAGCGCTCTGCTGGCTTCAAGAAGTCTTTCTTGCGAATTTATAGATAGGTAGTGACAAATGGCACAAATGGTGCCCTCACAGTTTGAATGAGCTCGACTATGAAAGTGATGAGGCTGAACTTCCGCCTTCTCAAGTGATGATGTGCCGTGCTCCGGAGCATTCCACATGCAGATCTGACTCAAGCCTTTGAGGTCCTCGCATCGACGTACAGCGAAACTCAAGACTGGCAGAAATACAGGCAGACTTGGTTGCATGCAAGCAAAGCGCGTGAAGCAACGCATGGACCACTTGTTCCTTGCACAGGGGCCTTAAAACATAAATAAAGTGATTTTTTTTATACATTCGTTTTTTCTGACATTGACTAGTTCGGATTTATTTACGCTCCCTGTGGAGTCCGAATTTTCGGTCGTCGACTGTAGCTACTGACATGTTGAAGCTAACACCAGTTTCCCTATATTCCTCATCAACACTAGCCATAATATACACTAGCATTCATTTAGCCTTGACCTGCAGTGCATCAGAAAGACTGTGGGAAAATGATATGTGAAATGCCAGAGCTTCTCAACCTGAGTTTGGGAACTCCTTACCTGTAAACCATAACTGATTTCACTAGAACTAATTCTAACAAAGTAAACAAACACAGCACCAACTGGCTTTAATTGTGTAATGCATAAAGTGTTTTAACAATTCAAAGTCTAATTAGTGGCCATTTGGTAACTAACAGGTCAATCAGTGATTACAATTTGTGCTGTCTACCCATGGAAATACAGTGCAAATATGTGTAAAAAAAGAGGAGCTGTCTGCACTGATTTTGAGAATGACGGTTTACTGAAATGCCTGATATTTTAGTGACTAAACTTTTGGCATTAACAACATTCTTAAGAGAAAAAAAAATAGCGAAAGATGAATTAAGGTCAGGGTGTAAAACTGAATGAGTTGGCTGATCTTCATAGTAAAAACAGCACAAAAATAATGGCAACACAAGACAGTGAAGTACACAGGTCAACACCTGTCCTGTGCACTTCTCATCTTATGTTGCCATTATTTTTGCATTGCTTTTACTATGTAGGGGGCAGGAAGACTGGACATGCGGGGCAAAATGCATCGCACCTTTTGTGTCTCACAGTTAGGGTCGCATGAGTGGTTGATGAAACGTGACACGTTGCCCTTCTGAGTCGCATCGATGATCTCATCTGAGCGCAGTGCCATGAAGTAGTAATGTTGGTTGTTGTCCCGGGCATACTGCTTGACCCGCTTGCGAAAGTCCTCTGGTGTCAGCACTTCTCCCACATATTCCATCACAAATGTGCCCCTAAAAAGATTACAAAGGCACCATGAGAATGTGGAACTGAAGGGGAATGACACTTGAAGGTCCATGCAAAATGGACAGAGAGAGGGATGAATGGATGGATGGATTGACCAATTACAGATCCCATAATTACACCTTCCCAGGAGCCTCTTCTAGAGATTGGCAACATTTTCTTACCAAGTTCAGAAAGTGTGTCAGGGCACCTTTAAAGGGATACCCTGCTTTTTGGAGCAGAAAATTTGCCAATATATTTTCACATTCTTTTGCTCTAGCTTGGCGTAGAGCCTTTATTCTTGCTTGATTGGACTCCTGTATTATCCTTAGTTGTCTTTGACATGATCACCATGAGCATGTCGTGAAATGTTTCTTTCTCGTTTTCTCAATACAGCATTTCTGGCCGTATCGCTGTTTTTCAGGGATGACATCTCTGGTGCTACTTGCCTTATCGCAATAACTACTTTTGTCAGAAAGGTAGACAATTAGAGAGTGCAGCTTATATTATAAACAAATATTAAACAAATTTTCAAAAATGATAATTTGCCTTGGGTGTTAGTATGGGCGTTTTAAAAGTTTAATGTGCTATACCTTTGGCTCAAATCAGTTTAGAGAATTCATTCTTGTAGTACTACCACACACTGATCATTCAACATCATTTTCTAAGCAAGAACTAAAAAAAAAACTGATTTTTTTTATTTCTAAAAAGTTATTCACTCTGCAAGAAAACTAAATCAATATATTAAATTAGCACATTGAAATACATAAGATCAGCGAGTTTCATCAAGAACTTTGAAAAAAAAAAAAAAAAATTTTTTTTTTTTATATTGATACCAATAGCTGGAATAGCTGCTAAACTTTTGTCTATAACGTGTAGCTTTCAAAACAAGTTGGTGATCCTGAAAGCTTGTCCTCTGACTTGTATTCTAACCCTCAATTGAAGGAGTTTTATGTGCTTACACAAATAAACTTTACGTATACGGTAAATAAAAACAAGTATGATAAATACTCAACATTTGCGCACTACACATGTTGAAGCATATGGCTGCAAAAGTTCATTATGGCATTGAGACAGAAGATCTGCACAGTCACTGAAATGAACTAACATGTCCCTTTTGCTGCTTCATGGCAGGACTTGAAATTTATGCAAATAATATCTCATACCAAACATACTTCACCTCTCTGAATGAGTCGATCAGATAGCACTCCCTTACTGGCCACCCCCTACTGAAAATGTACTCAGGAATGTGGAATTAACTGACCAAGATGACGACTGAACAATGGCTCATGGAAAATGCGTTTCACAAGTCTTTGCAGTATCTACATAAGACAGGCCCCAATGCTAATACATATATAATTTCTTTCTCAACTTACGCCGTTAGGTACAACAAAATTGGGCATTTCAAGCAACATCACCCATTTTAGATGCACTTTTTAATGCTCTATGCTCTAGATTTCCCTCCTTCTGCTCAAGTAGTGCAATTAAAACACTGAAGCAAAATTTACCATGAGAAAAGCTAGAAGTTGCACTTCTTGTGGGCAACACTATCTTTTGACCTAAACTGCTTTGATGCTTAACTCGGGTAGACATCAAACTGCAGATTTCTGAAAATGAGACCCTCTCTATGTAACTAAGGACTCATTAACTAAAAAACAGCAAGACCAAACAAAACGATACAAAAAGTTAACACAAATTGCTTCTTACGAAGAGACAGTCTCCAAGGTGCGCAAACCCCAGCCTTTCTTCTCAGTCATGAACTTTTCCACTTTGATGTAGCTTTTCTGCAATGCAAAAAAAGAAGTATAAAATCGTCAGGGAAGAGTTGCATTCGAGATGTCCAAACAAAATTGCTGGTTTGACAAGCACAAGCACACAACGTAAACTCCCTGCTCAGACCTTCTGAAATCGCCGGTTGCTGCAGTTGTCGCCATTGGGACACCGAGATCCACTAAACAAAAAAGAAAAAAAAAAGATCATCAAAAATTTAGTTAGTAGCTTTCCTTAATTATTAGAACAGACCATAAAATATCTCCTATGATGTATAACAGCTGCTCTCCTAACTTTGTATGCAACATCCTCAAAAGCATTTTGCCCCTGCAAATCCATGTGCCAACATTGTGCTGATCTCAAATTAACTTGCCATTCAATCATAAGCAAGCGGTTGAGGCAGTCCTCTTCGCAGCCCATGATGCCCCTGTCCTTCTCGTCCTTAGTCAGAGAGCAGTCGCAGATCATGCGGCGGACCTCCTTCTTGCTTTTCGTCTTGCGCCTGCAGTCAAGAAATGCACAAACACTTGACTTGCATGTATCAATGAGCAGATGAATATCTACATTTCAGAGGAGCGACATGCTTGCATTTTGTAAATCAAAGCTGCTAAACTCATTGCTACTCTTTCAGCCGCCCAAAGGGACCACCAGGTATGTTACCGAAGCTATCTGCATCATCAGCTGCTGGACAGACATGTAAACAGGCCATCATTCCACATTCATTTTGCAGAATTAACTTAATGAGCATATATGTAGCAATGTGTAGCATTAAACTTTGCATTTGCTTCGCTTTATTACCTATTATGATGCCTGGCACATCTTTGATTTGATGAATACAGAAATCGGCTTCCAAAGTTTTTTGTTCCAGCCAGCAACCCTACAAAATTAAATTAGGCTGACGGTGTGAACCAAATGCCCAACCCACCTCTCAAAAAGGTAGAGGTTTTCTTCAATATCCTCGTAGCCCACAGCCTTGGTAGGCAAGTCATTTGTCCCACTACCACTGCTGGTGTCTCTACCTCTATCCCTGCTGTCCCTGCTATCTCTCATGTCTCGGCTGTCCTTGTCCCGGCTGTCCCTATCTCGGCTGTCCCTGTCTCGGCTGTCCCTGCCGTCTCTGTTCCTGCTGTCTCTGCTGTCCCTGCAGTCTCTGTCCCTGTTGTCTCTGCTGTCCCTGCCGTCTCTGTCCCTGTTGTCTCTGCTGTCCCTGCAGTCTCTGTCTCTGTTGTCTCTGCTGTCCCTGCCATCTCTGTCCCTGTTTTCTCTGCTGTCCCTGCTGATCTCCGTTCTGTGGTTATTCCTGGAGTTTCTGGGTGAAGTCGTGCTGTCGGACTGTTCTCTGCTGCTTGTGCCTCTGGATTCCTTGGAATCCTTTGAATGTGATGCCAATTGGGGGCTACTACGCTCCCGCCTTCGCAAGCTTTCCTTCACGCCAGCGGGAGTTGCTTCTTGAATGGCAGGCATCCTAGCTTCGCATGGAGAGGAATTGCGGGCTACTGGTGAAGACAACAATGGAGCAGGTGCCGTGTCGAAAGTCTCAAGTTCACTGCTGCGCCGCCAGCGAGACTTGACCTGCAAGGGTGAGTGTGGCTGTGATTTCTCAAGCTGCATACATTGCCCAGAGGAAGCAGATCGAGAGCTCAACGGTGCTGAGCGCAAGGTGAAAAAAACTGACCACTCATAAGACATCAAAATCTCATTAGGCAGCACTTAGTTTTGCTGGGTTTAAAGCAACTGCAATGCTTAGAGATGGAAACAATCAAAACACTCGTGCATTTACACAGTAAGAAAATTGTAAACAAAATTTATCCGCCTAATTACATGTGCACTCCTTTTATCTCATCCTATTCTACACTGTTGGCTACTTCAGGTCCAAGAAGTCCCAGCTGCCCAATTATGTAGATGTGTAAGCTTATGAACGCTTCATTTCAAATAGTAGGCTTGTGCTAGCCATCAAAAAAGCACATAAGCAGGCGTGTTGCAGAGTAAATCATTCAAAAAATGTGGACCTATGCAGTCCGATTTTCCTATTTACAGACCAGGACTAGCCTCAGTTGCGCTCAAGACACCATTACCGGGTGCGAATGCTTAATAATAATAATAATAATAATAATAATAATAATAATAATAATAATAATAATAATAATAATAATAAACATCCAGCATTCCAACATACTCCTCACCATAGAAGATACAAAACTATAGCCGCAGCCATTACAGCACAAATGCCTGTTCTCTCCTGTTAGGCTTATCTGTTACTTGCCTTCTATACGGAAAAAATCTGCCTAATGGCTACATGAAAGGTGCCTCTGGTCAAGTGATTTTGAACTGCGAGAGGTAGACATGATGCGGCTGTAAAAGGCCCTTAAAGATAGTCGCTATAAAGTGCGTAAAATGTGTACTAAGAACACGTAAGATGCTTTCTAATAGGATGATACATATACTAAATATATCAGTGGTAAGAATTTTTAGGAAGCACAACTGCCTTGACAGAGCTTGTAGGCACGTGCAAGCCCCTGGTCAAGTACAGATGCAGTTATTATCCATGTAATTTATACACTGTAGAAGACACAAGAGCACTGTGTTGTCATCTCTCAGTTTATGCATAAAGGGACCAGGGAGGGTAAATTGGCAACAAATTAGTATGCATGCACCACACGTGCACACAAACACATACACAGAGAGAGAGAGAGAGAGAGACAGACAGACTTTCCCTTCCAGAAAGGCACGATACTCAGAAATGCAGTGATGTTACACCATTTTATGCAGTGCTCAAGCAGTTGGCTTAGCTCCACGATAATGCACTCCGATATCATGTAGCAGTTCTAATTTCTAATATCTAAGAGGGTAGAATTTTTTTTCTTCCAGCAAGCAGTGGAGGCACCCAATGCCACACATCAATTTGAATTTTGGAGGACACTAACAGTTACTTCTGTTAACGTTTACAACCATGTTGGCTGACCTTTTCCGGACGGCTTGAATCAAGTGCACCAACTGAATCTTTCCTCTGTGGAGATGGGGCTTTTGGTGGGGGCGGTGGAGGCAAAGCCGTATCAGCATCCGGCAAATTGTTGGAGGTCCAGTCCTGCTGGGGCGTTTCTACGGCCACAGTTGCAACTGATTCAACAGGTTCTGATGGCAACACAGACAAATCAAAGAGAGGCACCACAGGTGGCTCAGACACGGTGTTAGGTTCTGCATCTTGCCATCTGGTTCTGCGCCTTGATGATCTTGGCGTAGATGAACCCTTGTCGGGACTCTGCACAGGTATGGCAACAAACAACACTTTCAAGTGACCATGTGCACACAACGCAACAAGTACTGCTGTAAACACAAAAGGCTAGCCGCCCCCTCAACCAAAACACTCATGCACACGTAACATCACAAGAGAACGGCCATTCTTTATGCAGGCCTCAGAAATTAACCCCGCTAATGGTGCATGTGCACAATTTCTGCTATAACATACATAGTGGCTGCAACATTGTTGTTCTCAGTAATACAGGTAGATTGCTGAGCCTGGCAGTAGTCAGTTGATGCCAGGTAGACTGCAAATTTTTCCTTCAATCATTAGCACACAGCAGTTAAAACAGCTTTTTTTTAACACTATGCTATAGAAAAGTTGGTTGCTTTGATTGTGTAAAATTGTGCAAAACAAATAAGCAAAAGCAAATGAAGTAAGGAAACACCACCAGAAAGAAGGTGCCTAGAGCTACCCGCAACCGTTATAGTGGCAGTGGCCATGCTGAAATTCTTGGCAAAATTCGTCTGTAATTAATAAATTTTACACCATTGCCACAGCAACTTTTCCTTTTCATCGCTATTCATCTCATATTCAGGAAAAAAAAAAGTAAACTGTATCAGAAAAGAAAGAGAAATCCAAAAATATATGTCACTCGCTGACCCGGCTGCACAGCACCTTAAAAAAACACGACAAATTGCAGTCAGCTTAACATTCTAGTTCAGTTCACTATAAGACAAATGGCCCCAAACATACAAAATGTTAAAACACATTCTCACATCGAGTGTACCACATTTGTCAGGACTGCAGTAGTATCGTCGGTCCCGATGGTCGGCGACTTTTGCTTCGCCTGGTGACAACAATTCTGTGGGTGACAATAGAAGGCAGGAACGAGACACAGCAGCGTCACTGTCAGTCATCGGTGCTTTCTCTTCACGTTCTTGAGATCTTGAGCCTCTGTCAGGTGGCTCGGCGGCTGTATCTGATACGGGGCCTTCTGTCCTCTCCGGTGCAGGAGGTACTGCTTCGATGTCAAGGGGGACAGATTCCATTTCCCCATCAGATATGGGCGTACAATTTGCCTCAGGCTGGCTGAGAGGTAACAGTCCACTTTCGCTTTCACAGGCCAACACTGCACTTGATTCGCTGCAGGCTGTGTTGTGAATTTCAGAGCTATTTTTCTCTGTCAGTTCCTAGAAAATGATAACAGGAAAAGAAAGTTCATTTATCAGTGCTCCATTAGCAGCGACTAAGACCTAAGTCACACAGCTATAATTCGGCCCCTCCCATCACTGCATTGGCAGCTGTGAAGAGAGCTTTTCCTCGTCGGTTTCTCCTTTAAAAAAGAAGACAGAAAGGGGGAGGGGGGATTCTGCCAACATTGGCCAATGCTCTTAACGACACCAGCTCCCTGTTTGCATTCATTCATTCATTCATTCATTCATTCATTCCATTTGTTCTTCACAACATGACATACACATTGTGAAAGGGGCCAAGAATAAATGTAATTCCATTACAGCTTGAAAAAAATGTTGGTCACCTTGGCATTGACGGCAATGAAGCAAC